>NC_142405.1:6930938-7082649 GCF_059441095.1 Idiotropiscis lumnitzeri | reverse complement strand
TTCCGAGTGATTCACACACATAGCCTGTCTTGTAAAATGATTCCAAAAGAAAGGAACCAAAGAGCTTATTGATTCTGGTCGATAAAACTGAGACGTCGCAACCGTTTTAGGCCACAAATATAGAAGACTTATTAATATAACGCTAATATTAAAGAGGGGCTCTAATTTGAATCATTCTCGTCATTTGAATTTCCTTGAACACAGTCTGGGATTTGATTTCATTTCAGTCTTCAATTTTATTATTAGGTTCCGCGAGATGATTCAGTCCGACTGCTGCGGCTTATCCGTCACCCTTATTGGATGCCGGGAAACTCCTTCAATAAACTGCAGCTCCTCTTGTTGGAAATCTCGCGAAGCTTCCGGACCTTGCGGGCGCTGGAGGAGCCTACGAAGCTGTCGGGCTGCAGCACGGCCATCCCGTTGTGAACCTCCCCCATGATGATGAGCTGACTCTCGGCGACGGTGATGTTCGGGCAGGGGCAGTTCCAGTCCATATTCAGGAGCGTCACCTCCAAGGGTTCTTTGCCGAAGAACTTGAGACCCATCTTCTCATCCTTCAGGATCTCCTCCACCGTCATCAGAGCGTGACCCGACTCCTGCTCCTCCGTCAGCTCGGTGACCCGCGCCAGGATGACAAAGTCGCTGCGGCAGAAGCTGGCCGCCATCTTACTTCGTGGCTTACACGCCTTGCAATTGTGGTTCTTGGGAAAGGGGCACATCCCTTCGCAGGCTTCTTTGGACTCAAAGTTGTTCTCGTTGCCGCCGCAGCCCCCGTAGACGAAAGACTGGCATTTCTTGAGGGCGTTGCTGTAGGCCCACCGATGCTCGTAGGCCTTGCACGGGCCCTGAACGCTGGGCAGGCTACAAGGAGCTGCCAGCTCCCCCCCACATGACAGCATGCACACGTCATACGTGTCGAAATGGTTCCGGTTCTTATCGCACTGACTGTAAGTGAAGGTGAAGCAAATGTTCCGGCTGGATTCGTAGTACCAGCTTATACTTTCCTCTCCACAGTCGTCGCTGTCCGGACTTTTTAAGCACTCTGCAGGTGGGAACGGCAGATTGGTATTATTTCCTTCGCCTTCCTTCCCCCTCGCCTCTTTTTTGATGACCGCCAATGGGAAGTGAGAAGACACACTTCCGCCCACATTTTTAGCCGTGCACGTGTAGATTCCGGCATCTTGAAGCTGCGCGTTGTAAATGACAAGCTGGCCGATGTTGGTGACCACGACGTTCCCTCGGACGTGATTCGGTCGCATGACGATGTTGTCTTTGCCCTTCAGTTGTTTCTCCCAGGTGATTTCCGGCGGCGGCTTCCCAGTCACCTCGCACAGGAAGCTGGCTGTCTCCCCCACAAAGACAGCCTGCTGGGTGGGGCTGCTATGAATGGCGGGGGTCCGGATGTCGGCCGGCAGGGTGGTCTGAAGAGCCGTGGTTGGGTGGAGAGTTGTTTCGGCTGGGAGTGGGCTGGTGTTTGGCCATGTCAGGTGGTACCTGTAGGAGAGGTGATGAGCGAGTAAAAACGTCAGTTCTTTGTGATTTGTGAAAAATTATTTTGATCAGGTCCAAATTGTATATTGATTGACATCTGGATTTTGTTGCACTGATTCATACAAGGTGGGGGACAAAAGTTCCAGGACAAAATACAAATTTTTCATTTCTGACCCAACCTATCCATGTGAACCCCCCCCCCCCCCCCCCCATCTTTCCCAAGTTCCCAAGAATCCTTCCGGGGGTGCATTAAGGCAAAACAGAAAAGTCTGGTAAAGTCTAATAGACTGAAAAGGAAAATTTGGAGTTTGGATTTGAAATATAGATTTTGTGACATCAGTCCTGGAACTTTTCTGACAAATCGTATTTTTTATAGTCATCACTCAGGAATGTTCTGAGGGAAGAAAAAGTCTGTACCTTGTTCCAGGTACACCCAACAATTTCGCTAACTGACCGAAATACTACAATAATTATACAGTCTGCTGTCAATTTCAACGGCGCATTTAACATTTTGGGAAAATAACTTATTTTGGGTAAACTGCAAGTTGACACAAATGAGATCAACATTTTGTTCTTTTTTTTTTTTTTTTAAATAAAGCAAGCTACGGACAGCCAACATCCCTCCGACAAACATCATCACCCCAAAACAAAAGCAATTGGAAAAGATTGAAAATACTTAACATGTTACCTGCAGGTGACCTCAGAGATAGAGACACCCTTGGAGCACGCCTCTGCGTCCATGTAACACTTGTTATAGTAAGTCATGCCGTCAGACGCGCACGTGAAGTGGGGCTCTCGCTCGCAGCGGTCCCGGCACTTACACACAGGCTGACCGTCCCAGATGTCACACTCGGAACCTTGCTGGGAGCACATGAACTTGTCACAGGTGGCTCCTCTGGGCATTCCAATGGGGCCCCTGTTGCCCTTGATGTCAATGTAGCGTGCCGCCACGCAACTCTTGTTTCCACATACATTGAGGCAGCACTTCTCAAATGTCTCGCAGTCCTAGAAGGGGGATGACAAATAACATTTCTGCAACACATATCATTGTGTGAGTAATTTGTCAAAAATATTCATTCAGCTGAGAAAGAATTTTCTGCCAATACCCAAACCATTATGTGCAACACAATTATATATATATATATATATATATATTTTTTTAGATTCACCTCAGAATAGACAGACAGACAGAGACAGATAGACAGATAGATAGATAGACATAGATAGATAGATAGATAGATAGGTACGCACCTGGTCAGATTCACACTCGCGGGTACAGGTGCTCATAGCATCCACCCACAGATTGGGGTTCAGCTCATTGGGGCACAGACCCGCGTGAGAGTACACCACTTTCGCCACGGACATCGGCATCGCGCCCACACTTTCCATATAGAGCAGAAAAGTGTACAAATGTCCCAGAAGAAACCAAATCCATCGCGGAAACAGCATCCACCACATAGCGTGCGTAACAGCCCGGCAGATTAAACTCTTAGAAGAAGCGACGAATAAATCCCACGGGAGGAAGAAAGAAAGTAACAAATAACTGACGAGAGGGGTGGAAAGGAAAAAAATAAAGCGGAGGCTCACTCGCCCTGGTTGAATATCGCATGCAGGGAGATTAGCGCTGCTGCGTGCACAAATTTAAAGATCAATTAGTGTGCCTCGATCGTCCACTGGGGCTGCGAGAGCCGACTGACTTACAGTTGGGATCAACTTAATTCAGCACGTTTGCAGACGCTGCTCCACGCTCGCAGTGGCGAGACACCTGCGCGCACACTGGACGCCTTAACCCTTAACATGCAAACAAGCAGCACAGAGACTCACGCAGATGCGCATATGTTACGCGGCTAAAAAAAAAAAAAGTGTTCCGTTAAATCATGCTTAGTGCAATGCCAAAAGAAATTCACTATAATTGAGTAATACAGCTCAGCATATTATGACAGCCACCATGCTAGATGACGTCAGATCAGAGCTGGTTAATTGCTGTGGACGTCATTAAATTTCAGTCACTTCCCTCAAATGTGGCTTTCTTGATTTTGATAATAATAATAATAACTACAAAAAAGATGAATTTACACCAAAAATAATTAACTCGTCTAAAAAGCAGCATGTTTTAACGATCGCGTTACTTTATCAGATTTAGCCTAATAATATTATTGTACAGTTCTGTGAACGGTCGACCCATTCATTAATTTGTCTTCATTCCAGAAGATGGCACCAAACGCACTTTTTTTGCAGGCTATAGTAATCTTTCGACTCCGACTAACTTTGTTTGGTAGTTGTCATGTGTTAGGGTGATGTTTATGAAAAGACTACTTTTGTTCACACCCAACTGTTATTTCATTATTAGACCCTTTCTCCATTGCAAACACACAAAAAGGGGTCGTAACATATCTTCATGAAATTGTACTTCAATGTGAAGATGGCATTTATCTCTAAAAAGCGAAATGCTAAGTTATGTCCGCCACACCCAATTTAATAGGATTGTTCTTGACATGAACTGAGAAGTAAAAAAAAAAAAAAAGGGAAGGGGGGGGACAAAAGTACATGATGGAACCCTAAAAAATGCTTTCTTAAGTTGGAGATTTTACTTTTACTGTTGGGGAACATAAATGTACCTTTGGTGGTGAGTTTTTGTGCAATGCACCAAAGCCAAAAACAAAATTCAGCATGTGAATCATCAGTCAGATCAACTGAATTGGTGCAATTTTTCAACGCAAAGTCTCATCATGTTTGGCTTTAATATCATTTGCATGCCACTTAAAAAAGACAATAGAAGAAAATAATCTAAGTATTATAGGCCTACTTTACAGTAGAAAAGTTATTCTTTGACAAAGGACTAGTCAAAGGAATCTAAAGCATCAAAGAAAAACAAAAAAACAACAACTGCCTTCCCTTCAAGGAACTTTTCTGGTTTTCTAAACGGTGACAGCTTTTTATTGTTTCAGGAGCACCGCTCAACTAAATCATGTTTGCTGACCTCAAAACCTCATCTGCCTTTAGGGAAACATTAAAAATCAACCTTGTTTTTTTGGGTGTGCGCGAATAGAGTATGTGCTTCACAAGCCGGGTCCCTGCTGAGTCCAAAGAGGCCCAATGCGTTCCAAGCTGGACTCGTAGCCTCAATCTGGTCGATGAACTTTTCAGAGACACACGCAGGCATGTATTAAACTGACCCGTGTGTTCAGATGAACAGACAAAAATTATTCCGCATAATACCAACTACAATATTTCCTTATCCAATATCTGACATTCGCACACACATTTTCCCCTTACACACTTGCGTGATAACCCGACCCTCAAGACCTCACATTCCCAGCGTAGCCAACGCTGGGGTTACGCAGGGCACCGCGCATATTGAATCAACTCTGCCCCCATCACTCAATTTGTCTGCAAAGAGACCGTGACTTTGACCAACACGTACTCCGTCACGAAAGGCCGTGCTTCTCCTACTCCATTATTAACGTCTCGATGTGCGGCGCACATCATTTCACACCTAAAATATTTACATTAATGCGAACGACAAAGTACAACCTGGACTGGTCGCCAGCCAATCGTAATACTTTCATAATTACCCCCATGTTATGAGTCGACAATACTTAAACAATTGTTTCATTTCAGATCTTGTAACAAAGCGGCAGTGGGGATGCAGGTTCTCGAAAAGGGTGTGCATGGATTTGTCACATGTGGTTTACAAATTACAACAATGTACCTGTGAGTGATGTCGTCTTCTGTCTCCATTTTTAAAATACTCTTCGGGCTTACTATGTGAACTGAGGTGTTTCCGTGGCGGCATTGGAGACTGGTAGAGCTACTTTGAAACAATAAAAGGCTGTTCATGTTAAGCTCATTATGAGTGTCCCACTCAAACCGAACAAAGGTGTCCAGCCACATTGGGGCACTAAGCTGATTCCTCAACGCGGGTCTAGACACAAAATACCGGACGACAGACATCCACGTGCAAGTGTATTTGTGCTTCATGAAATGTACCGTTTCAGGCCTCAATATTACATGTGTGTATACTATCAAATTATGACGACAGGTTAAGAATGATGAGATGACGACAGTATTTTATGAATCATCAACAACAAAGGTAATGCAGTCAATCTGCCTCCTTTGGGGATTTCTCAAATGTTTTTTGTACAATAATAACTATGAATAATGTATTGTACTGTATTGGCTTTTATATCAGGTGCAATTCTACTATTACCCACAAGATGGCAGCACACGTAGTCTGCGACTGTGTAAACTTGAAAGAAGAACAAAACAGGAAGTATACTTCAGTAGTTGTTTTATGCCGAAAGTGATGATTAAGTTAACTTTATAACGTACATTTTCGGATGTTAATATTTACGTCTGTTGACATAAGTTAAGTTTGTTGGTTTGGAAACTAAACACATCGAGTGATCAGTGCATTGCTACTTTTTTTTAATTTGATTTTGCTCTTGAACTCTCAATATATCACGTTTAAATGTTTATATTACTTTAAAAGTGCGTTTTATTAAATTAAACATGTGTTGTGAATGGAATAAAAAAATACCTAGCGAATATTTAAATAGGGTATTTCTATATCACAGATTTTTCTCATTGTGGGGGTGCACGAAGACGCTGCAATGGCTGGGGAATTATTGTACTCAATCCATGAGAAAATAAAAAGGATGATTAGTCACCGATGCACTTTCAGCCTTTTATTAAAGGGGATTGGCAAACACAAAATGAATCACAAGGAGCAATTGCTAACATTTGAAAATTCTATTAACTCCATGTTTTTGGGAGTGGTTTTTTTTGGGGAGTCGGAGATTTGATTAAATAGCATTCCAATTAACTTCAATTGGAATCATTAAATAAACCGAGTGACTTTGGTCAAAGGAGTATTAAACTCACACAGTACCAAATTTGCGAAAATACAAGCAGAGCAGTTCCGCACTACTGCAAACAAAAACAATCACTATTAGCATTGTGGAAAATAGATGGATTGAAAAGTGACTTTTAACCGACCATAAATGCATTTTTAGGTTCATAATTTCATCACTGCGCTGTCCGAGGAGCTTATGTAATATTTGTGCTCCTTGCTTTGCTTTGTCTGAACATCTGCTCACCACATGAGACTTTGTTGTATTCATTCATTCACAGATAGAAAAGGTGTTGTGGACGACCACGATTTGGTCTTTGTTTATATTCTTTACATCAGAAAGGGAACAAAATGTCTTGATGATTCGGGGCATAACAAAATGTACTACAGTGGCTTGTTGTGCAAACCTGGGTCAGATAAGAATACACAGCTGGGTAGTGAAGCTCTGGGAGGAAAAAAAATTGGGACTCCAAAATGTTTCATTGCAGTTTCACTGTTAAGGAACATTTCATTTTCTTTTGATTTGTGGAAATACATGCCACACTTTTTTTTTCACTGAAGAAATATTTTTTTTTAGCTTTATATTAATGGAATTGTCATAGTCCTTGTATAGAGCACATACGATTTCTTCCCTACGTAATTCCATCCAAAAAATCCTACATTTATAATTGCTGTCATTATAGCAATATCAAGGTTTCAATGTAATTTAATGGTGCATAATTAACATTGAAACAACTTCAGTTTAGTTGCCTAAAGAAAATGGACACTACTCATACTAATGTAATACAAAAATGTGGCTTCGAGCCAAGAAAAAAAACAAACGACTATGGAGTACCATATTAAAAAAAAAAAAGACTCTGCCGCCCTCTAGTGTTTTAATGGCGCATTTCATCTATGCTGAATGACATAATCATAACCACCACACGCCAGACTTTAACAATAGGACAATGTGTTAAAGTGAGGGAGCCAGAGAAGAGATGGGAGTCATTCACCATGCTTTTATCAAAGAACATGTACAGGTCTCCAGAACGAAAAAAAAACAACAAAAAACACAGCTTTAACAGTGACTACGATTATGTCTGCAAGTACACAGGACACATCTTTTATAAAAATATCAGACTCTGGATGCATAGGTTAAGTCAAACTGTATTCTGCTTTAACTCTAGAACAACTAACAAACCCACAACTATTGTTAGTCGTCTCCTTTTCACAGAATCAAACATGAGCTATAAACTCATTTAAAACATGACGCTCTCACCCTGTCTTGACATTTGCACTTTGTAAATCAAGCCTTTTACCTCACATTGCACTTTCTTCCACAAACGGCCACGCCGTGCTTGAACTTCAACCTCCGACATTAACGTATTGACACAAACACAACAGGCCTACCCGGTTAAAAAAAAAAAAAAATACTATGGTTAGTAAGAAAAAATATGATAAAGTAAGAGCTTCGGGTATACATTTGAAAAACTAACGGCACAGATAGGAAACCTTTTGATTGTAGGATGTAGAAAATGGCGCAGTTAACCGCACCACTGTCAGAAATTAAGCATCAGTATCGACGGAATGCGATGATAAGAGCAGCATTCACATTTCCGTTTGACGTAAGGCTCTCCACCTGCCGATTACCATCTCAACATACAAACATTTCGTTTTAATAGTCATCTTGTCAGTGCAGTTTTAGGTTCGGTCAAACAGACTTGTGTTATGTGATAAAGCTACCATTAAAAGCAAAAAAGATATTAGGAAAAAAACTGCACTGAGAAGGGTGCCAATATGGAGGCAACCTCACCTCCCGTCCGCAAACACCTCCTCGTAGTGTTTTAGTGAATTCACTTTTGGAACAAAAAGCATTTTTTCATTCCTCTCCAATTGTTCAAACAAACATGTTCAGCTGGATTCCTTTGTGATGAAGAGGCATTCTGCAGTTTGTTCATCAGCACGTATCGGACAATGCAAGTTGCTACCTGTGGACATAGACGGGGGGAGGGAATTACGCCTCTTTAGTTGAAAGCACAATGCGCGGTCCACCCTCGTTAGTGATCGCTAATACAACTAAAAAAAAAACAACTATAAATACTTCAGAGACGGTGAGGTATCTGGGAATTTAAAACTACAATAAATGGTACACATGGGAAAACTATAAAAACAAAAGAGTCTTTTCCACAGTGCACTTTTTCTCCATCACGTCGGAACGTACGCAGACGGCAGTCGAAATGATCCGTCCCAAAAAAGACCCAACGACTAAAGCAACTCACAGAGCTCCTCTCTGCAGCAAAGACACGAAGGTTGAAGCAACAGCATGTATGAAGGTGTGTAAGCAAGCTGGAAAATCTTCGATCACTTCAAGTCTATGGGAGCTGTTCTGTTAAGTGACGGTTAGTGAGCGACATCTCGCTCCGCAGCTTGTTAATAAGCATGACCATATAAGGCTATTGCAGAAACCCCAGGAAGACAAACTAATGTCCCCGACCCACCTTCCCGTCATCCCGCTGAAACCTCGGCACAAGGTGCACTGGGTGGCGACGGAGAGAAGGGCCCAAATAGTTTCTCTCAAAATCCAAGACACCATGCATCGGTAATCTCTGAGAACCAGTTGGGGAACAACAAAGCAGCGAAAGGGCCCTGGAGGAGGATAAAGAGCTCGAGAATTTGAAAGACGGAATCCTGGTAAGAAAAGTGACAGCACACCCGAAGCTGATCAAAGCTCGGAAGGGGGTCCGACAGGCAAGTGGGTAGCGGCTGCTGGAGGGTGGCTAGAGAAGCCCGTGAAAAGCGGAGAAACGGGGCGGGGCGCTTCAGTAGGTGAGGCGCGAGGCCTTCATGTTGTAGCACGGTCGGTCGGTGAGGCCTCCCGTCCCGGAGAACAAGGACAAGCCCTCGGATTTCTCCAGCACAACCTCCAGCTCCTGAAAGTCCTGCAGCCGGGCAACATCTTTGTCCTGGGCAAAAGAGGGATAGCAGTTCCGGATATGAAGAAGAGGCAAGCACAATTTCTACTTGCTCCTGCAATCCCTCAAAATAAAAAAAATAAATAAATAAAAAAAATTGAAAAATGTATTACTAGACTGTTTGAAATCAATAAAATGGTTGATTACTTCTTAATGTTTCAGAGGAAAAGTTTTGTGTCAGACTGTTTTAAGATTTCCCCGGGACTCTTCAAGGACAAACAGACGAATATTTCTACTGGAAGGCCGAAGTTATTATGGTTAATGAAAACGAACTAATTAAGTAAATTTCCATGAACAAAATAAAAAATAAAATGCCTTATAAAAAAATGAAAACTAACTGAAACTACATAAATAAAATTCCATTAAAAAAATCCAAAATATAGTGAAAACGACCTTCGTTTTTGTCTTTCACAATCAATACCGTAAATAAATTGATTTATTTCCAAATTACTGTATATCCATACAGATAGTCAGTTTTTGGAGAATTGTAGTTTACACTGTTACAAAGTGATTGGGGGCTTTAGTTGGAACTCGACAATTATTCGATATATTAAAAAAAATAAAAAAAATGAAACTAATACTAAAACTAAAACACACAAAAAAAAACCATCATGCTTGCTTTAAAAATACAATTAAAACTAACTGAATCTAAAAAATAAAGTCAATGTGAAATAAAAAAACTATAGTGAAAAATTCAAAAATATAATAAACCTGGGTGGCACACAGACTGTCCTCAGGAATGCTTCAAATTAATAGCAATAAATTGTTCAATTAACTTACTAGTCTAAACATGGCATTCTAATATTGCATTTGTGGAATATGACTTTAGCAGCAAAATCCACCTGATTTTAGCTATCACAAGTGGCGGCCATTTTGTCAACTGAAAATGACATCACAGTTACTAAAGGCTTAGGTAACGGAAAAAAAAAAAAGCAATCACGACTCGATTTTCTGAAGCTGAACCATGATTAGTTGTAACTGAGCCATGAGCAACTGATGTCATTTGCAAATGTCTCATTTGTCTCAAATAGTGCATACGTGCAACTTTCATAACTAACAGGGTTAAATCAAGTGTATCTTACATTTCTCAACATCGTGTTTGGTAGCTTGCGGATCTTCTCCACGTGCTCAGCACTGATGTCCAATTCCCGGCAGCAGACCCTCAGCAGTGAACGATACGTGAGCTCCTGGCGGTTCAGCTCCACCTCGATGAAGTCGTTCTCACGGGCGTTAGGGTTCTGGATACGCACCTTCAGTACTAATTCTACAATAGGATTAATGCCACAGGTGGGTTCAACGTGGTACTTCAGTGACATCAACAATTTAGTTCAAAGTGTTATAACACTTTGAACTCCATTTTATTGTCAAGGCGTCAAAATGGTTTGCTCTCACCTTGCACGTTGACGGGGAAGGTGCTTGTGAAGAAAAACGGCTGGAAGGCTGGCAAAGGTCCGCCTGGTTGACTGTAGCCTATCGGTTGTGGGACAGACTGCTGCCTGCTCACCGTCGGGTTGGCGTTGGTCACCGGCGCTTGAACCTGACCGCCGTTGCTGCAAGCCAACCCTGGACTGGGTGAGGTCAAAGGAGGCGAGCACATGGTTCCATTGTGTGGCACTGCGTGGTTGACGAGGTGCGGCTCGACCGACAGATCCACGGGCACTGTGCAGTTTACAACCGTGTGGTTGTGGGATGCGGCCAAGCCGGTTGACACACCGTTTTGCTCAGCCACTGGAACAAATTCCCGGCTTTGAATTTTGCTGTGAGTGATGGGGCTTGTTGGTGGAACGGGGTCATCAGAGGCCAGGCTCTGTGATGTCTGAAAGTGCTGAGTTGGAGAAAGTGGCGCTGAATTGCTGTCCGTGGACTCCGTGTGTTCCACAGATCCATTTTGTGCAAGGTACTGAGAAAGGAGGAGCTCCACCTTGTTATCCATCGATGCGTATAAGAACGGAGGGTTGGACAAATAGTTGGGGATGATTGGCAATTCAGGCTCCTTGACTTCAGGCACGTCGTCCACTTCAACTGTGGGAGTTAAAAAAAAGTTTTCAGTTTTATCAGCTTGATTGGCAGAAGAAAATCAGTTATGTAAGCATGAAAGAAGAGACACTATTCAAACAAAACAAACACTGCAAAGCTGGTTGCAAATGGAAGCCATATTTGTATTCATGTTTAATGATAAAGACCATAAACAAAAGTTATGAATTAAAAAAAAAAAAAAACAATGACTGTGATCATTTACCTCCTAAAAGCCGTCTGATCTCCGGTTTGGATGTGAGTTGTGAGGCCAGCTCTTCCTTAGCTGTGAGGATGTCTTTGTCTGCACCGCTACTAAGCAAGTAGGACACAATCTGCTTATGGTTCCGCTTGCATGCCCAATGCAGGCAAGTCCTGGTGAGATTAAAGACAATTACTGTTTACACGCACGTTTAAAAGTGACACCAAAGACATCCAATAGGTTAACATAGCATATTATAGAAATGAAGAACCATTCCACATGACTACATACAAGTCATGTTCATGATTGGGAATGCTGTGTGCCTGTAGATCACCCACTTAAAGGATTTCCAAAAGACAGCTCGAAAGGATTAAAGCAAGATTTGCCTAATGGGATATCACAGACCAAACCAAAAACATGCAACTCACCAAGCAACTTCCTCAAGTTGTTAAATAAGCGCCCATTCTTTACAATACGTGAAGGCTAATATATGCTGTGGCTTTTCACTTTTTGGGGAGCCCACTCACGTAATGTTACATGCTCAAACTTACCATCCATTGATTTCGTTTTGGGAATTGACGTTTACTCCACTCTCTACCAACGTCCGCACTTCGTCAATGTCCCCGATTGCAGACGCCTCTCTCAGTCGCTCCTGTAGTTCTTTATCCAACGAAGTGGTGGACATGTTTGCACAGACTACGAGATTTCTGAGTTCATAGGATATACTAAAGCCTCACGAGTTAGCCAAACAACAATAATGGCCAAAGAGCATTAGCCACAAGGCTAAATATTAACTACTGTGCTCGCTAGCCTGATTAGGTGACAGCAGTCTTTTGTGCTAATATTAGAAGGCGATAACAAACTGCTGCCGCTAATGCGACTGAGCAACCGAATTCCTTGTCGTTTACAGAGCGGCTCCCTTGTTTGGATTCGCTTCAATTTTTACTGTCACAGTCAACACCCGCTTTCCAGTCAATCTTATCGGCGGTTTCTGCCCGTTCCTTCGGTGGGGTGACTTGCCAGCAGCCCCGCCACATCGCGGGGCGGACACTTTTGGATGTAACAACGACTAACCAGACCGCGTACAGCGGGTTGGTCCGTTGCGGCAATACGTCAGTGCGTTAGCCATATTGGATGTGGCAGATCGGTAGCAAATGTAAATTAATTTTTTTTTATTAAGTTTGTAGCGCTCATTCATTCATTCACGAATATATTTAGGTAGGTAAACAATGTATATCACTTTTGATCTGGTCGCCACTGCCGAAAAGTAGCCCACAAGTGTCATATGGGTAGCCAGCAAATGTAATTTAAAAAATTGCATTTCCTCAGGATTTTGACGACATTTTAGCTTGAAAATGCAAACACTTGCAGATAATTATAGAAATAAAGTGTTGCAAAAATGATTAGTTCGTCATCTCCCACCTTGTTGATAATTATTGTGAAATTAATTATCATGATCAGTGCCCTCACAAATGAATATAATTATTAATTAGTAATAACACATGGTTAAATGTTTTTTGTGCGAATTTGTTATTTCAGAAATGTGTACAATTCTTGTAGACCTTCACATTGAATCAGTAACCAAAGATAAAAAAACGCAGTTGGGAAATTCTAAAGTTTGTTTCCAAGATACTGTATTCATGCACGATTTCAGAATTTTTGTCCAACCAGATGTCAAACCATTCTAATCTGCCCAGGGCCTTAGTGTTGTTTGACAACATGACTTAGTCTTCGTCCCATGAGATTTGGCTTTGAGTGCAAAATATTTGTTACATTTCCAATGTAACTGCACATTAATGATGAAAATATGTAATGCGGCTGGTAGTTCCATTCCTCTAAAAATGTTTTTGTGTTGCGTGCACTTAAGATAGTGTAAATAAAATGCATTATCATAATGGATATACGTTACAGCTTTATGACGCGTGTATATGCACTTTTCCCAAGACATTCCATCGTTCTAGTTGCATATCCGGGTCAAAAATTGGACTCAATTCGCAGTTAGTGAGTGGTGACGTCACAGAGGCTGCCATTTTAACTCAATGTACTTTGGGCGGTTTGGGATGGTGTGAACAGAAGCTCCGCGATTTATTGTTGCGTTTAAGACAAATACTTCGAAGTTAAGCAAAATGCTTTCCGCCGCCCAGTTGCTCGACGAGTTAATGGGCCGAGACAGGAATTTGGCCCCCGACGAGAAAAGATGTAACGTCAAATGGGACGACGAGAGCGTAAGATAGCATTCTTGCTAATTGTAGCCTCGTGGGTTTGCTCGCTAACGTTACTCTTTGTAACGTTTGGTGTGCTTAGGGACCACGCACACACACGTTGTCGATATCTTTCAATATTTCTGAACGATTATAAATGCCATTATCGAATAAAGTAGTCGTAAACATATATTTGACGCAGCGTGACAAATGGTAATCCACACACGATGATCCATTGTTAGCATGCTGATGCTGATACTGATGGTCGACCTCACCAAGAGGCATGCGTTGTCATCTGATTTGAACCAGATTTTTTTTAACGTATCTGACGTGGCGGGATGGGGGTAAATGTGTTCCCTTTGAAATTAAATATCTCAACTCTGTTTTTTTAGGTATGTCGATACTATCTGTGTGGCTTCTGTCCAGCCGAATTATTTACAAATACACGCTCTGATTTAGGTAAGTCAAGCACAATTTGATTTATGCATTCACAATAATGTACATTCAATTGAACGGTCACTGATAACAATTTCCATTTTCCTTTGGAAGGCCCTTGTGAGAAAATCCATGATGAAAATCTTCGGAAAGTGTAAGCAATGCATCGATGCATTTTACATTTGTTCAATGTCTTTTTTATGACCTATTAATGTTGTATTATTTTTGTTCAGATACGAAAAGAGCTCACGTTACATGAAGGAGGGCTATGAGCGGGACTTTCTGCGTTATCTGCAGTCGCTCCTGGCCGAAGTGGAACGACGAATCCGCCGAGGGCATGCTCGACTTGCACTTTCCCAAGCTCAGCAGAATGCAGGGGTTTGTTTGTGCTTCATATGTTTTTCTCTATTATTACTAAGATGCAAATTATAGAGAGAGCTTGTGTTTTTTTCTGCTAAATGCGTTTGTTTTTTTTAGCAAGCTCCTGCTCCAGCAGGAAAGAATGAGGAGAAGGCTCAGGTTCTGACAGAGAAGATTGAAGATTTAGTTCTACAGGTTTGTTGAAAATAATGCACAATAACTTTTGTTTTTCATTTATGTGGCTGTTTTAACATTGTACTTTGTTTTGCACAGATTGAGGAGCTGGGCTCTGAGGGCCGTGTGGAGGAGGCTCAGGGAATGATGAAGCTGGTTGAGCAGCTCAAGGAGGAGAGGGAACTGCTTAGCGCAAACCCTTCGGTGAGTCACCTTACTCAGCCTCATCAGCCTATTTTTGCTGTCTGTTGAGGGTTTAATTCATTCTGTCAGAGTTGAAGTGAAACTATTTGTCATTTATTAGATTATGTAAAAAAAAAAAAAAAGGGAAGAAGTGTGGGAGTTAATATTCTTCCATCAAAATTATGAAGATCCATGGATTATATTAGTCAAGCACAAGATGATATCATCCCCCTGTTGATGTGTTTTCATTCAGACAATTGAGAGCTTTGCGGCCCAGGAGAAACAGATGGAAGTGTGCGAGGTGTGCGGAGCCTTCCTAATTGTGGGTGATGCTCAATCTCGGGTGGACGACCACTTAATGGGGAAGCAGCATATGGGCTATGCCAAGATCAAATCCACTGTAGAGGAGCTCAAGGTATATAAATAATAGCACAATAGCACCACAATGTTGAAGATGATAGGCATTGTCGCAAAGAAATAAAAACTTAATATTTTTGCCTCCTGCATGTGGTCAAAAATTATTTGCTGATCACATTTTTTGTTCTTAAACTCTGGTGCTTGCTGAACTTCCAACAGGAGAAAATACGACGTCGCTCAGAGGACCCGCAAGGAGAAAACCCAGTCGTTAAGAAAGACAGAGAAGAGCGTGAGAAGGAGGAGCGTGAGAAGAAGCGCAAAGAGGAGGAGGAAAAGGAGAAGGAGCGAGAGAAAGAGAAGGAGAAGGAGCGGGAACGTGAGAAGGAGCGCGACAGGGAGAGAGACAGAGAAAGGGACAGGGACAGGGACCGGGACAGAGACAGGGACCGGGAAAGGGACAGGGAAAGGGACAGGGACCGGCCGGCACGGCGAAGCCATTCTAACAGCCGCCACTCCAGTCGAGCATCAGAGAGGAGAAGGAGTCGATCCCGGGATCGTCGGAGGTCCAGGAGCAGAGACAAAGACAGGGACCGGGACCACAGACGCAGCAGGTAACCCCAACTGTTATCTGTAACGGCAAACATTTTTTAATAAAATGGAAACCTGCAAATTGCAATCTTACCCGTCAGTGTCATCACAGACTGCAGATTGACATTTTTTTTTTTTTTAAGTACTTCTGTATCGCTGACATTTGCTTGTTCTGCAGGAGCCGGGATAGAGATCGAGAGAGAGAGAGGGATAGAGACAGGAGACGCAGCCGTGACCGCTCCGACCGGAAGCGACGCTCCCGCAGCCGTGACAGGAGGAGGTCGCGAAGCTCGGAGCGCAGATCTCACCGCCAGCGCAGCCGCAGCAGGGACCGGGACAGAGAGAGAGATAAGGAGAGAGAGAGGGACAGGGATAGAGACAGGGATAGAGACAAAGAGCGCTCATCCAAAGAAATAGGTGACGACCCATATCTGCCCCCACCACCAGATGTAAAATTGAAGATTGCTTCAACCACCCTGTGATGCTTTGTTTGTTTTTAAGAACGTAAGATGTCGGAGGAGAAGAGCGGCAGCGCCAAGAAAGACAAGAACTCTGACGGCGAAGCAGCTGCTGTCAAGGCTTCAACGGAAGCGGAGCCGATGGAGACAGGGGCTGCTGCCTCGGCCTCCCCCGCTCTCCTTAACGGCCAGCAAGAGCTCCTCCTTTCTGAAGGTGACACTCAGTCCAATTAAAACTGATCTGATAGGACCTCAGATCAGACTCAGGTAAGTGTGTCCTTCTCCTCGCCCCCCTGAAACCCTAAAACCCCCCTCACACACTTCCACCCCTCCCATGCTACCTCCTTCCCCTCCTGCTCCCACCTTCTTTGCATTCACTTAAATGCTGATTATGTTTGTCTGATGTACCATATCCTGTTTTTGAATAGTGCATCATAAGTATGCACTGAAGATGAAGAACTAGGCCCGATGAATGAGAAGAAAGTAGAAAGCATACTCAAAGCCAAGAGCGAAAGGCCAGTGTAGCCCTGAGCAAACATGCCCAGAGGTACCCCTCGTTTTGTATCGCTTTTGATCCTTCAAAATGTTTTTGTCCTTGTTGACAAAAGTAGTAGGACATTTCTTTTTCATAATATAATAGACTTAATTTTCTTTCCTGCATTTTTCTCCCCGATTTGGCAGTATTATTATTTTTTTTTTTAAATAACGTTATCTTCAACATAGATTACAAATAGTTAAACCACAATAGTGTGTTTATCTTTATTCAAAGCGGGACGATTTCATCCTCGTATGTAAACACACAAATTCTTGCCTAGCAAATGCCATGCATTTCCTTAATGTGACTGATAATGCTTTGCAGTGTGTGTGTTTTTTTTTTTTTTTTGCGGGGTGGTGGGTTGGGGTAGTCATAGGAGCTTGGGGGGTGCGGGTGGGAGGGACCAGCGTACCTAACTAACCGGAGGGTAGGGTTTATGGCATAATTTGCAGCTGACTTCCACACCTCACAGCGTTGGTGTTGTGAGCGAGACCACATGTGAAAAGGGCAAATTAAAAATCAAGGATACTCTCTGACTGTCAAAGTGTGCAGGTACTCACCCCAGGTACTCCTTTCTATACCCGCATCCTTTTGTCAATGCTGTTGCCTGTACTCTCCACGACATCAACTTGAAAGCTTGATTGTGGCTCTGTATGTTGTTTAGCTTTCATCATTCAAGTTTAGGAGAGGGCGCCTGCTTGAATTAACTTCTGCCATAGGGTTTAAATGTAGTCCTCTATGAATCATTTGTTTGTCACATCTGTTCACTATCATAAGTACAGAGGAAATATCACATAGTTTTGACACTTATAAAATGTTAATTTCAAGGTGGTGTCAAACATTTGTAGACAGTTTGTCAGCATTTTCACCAAATGATGACAAAGCATGTCAGAGGAACTTTAGAATCTTTTGTGTGACGTTCTTTCTGAGATGTACTGTTTTTTTGCTGATCCAGTAGCAGTCACTTTGTGTTTTTTTTCTAGAAAGGTTGTTGCTGGGCTCCTTTACTAACATTCAATTTTATGAACATGTTTGTCCAACAGGGGAATCTGAGATATCCATTGGAGGAAGAACAGGAGGAGGTCACCCCAACCTCACCTTGACCCTGGCACTTCGCTGCTTATAAACAAGGTGATCCACATATGCGTTGTGGCTTATATAAAATCAAGAACATGCACGTGGAAGAGGGAGGAAAATATCGCTGCGTTGATTTTCATGTCTCTGTTGATCTGATCTCATAGTTGGATGAGTTGTGGTTAATATATGTATTTCGAGGGGTCTAGACATCAGTCAAACACCACTTGAAATACCCAAAGTTGTAGGCACAGTTCACACCCCCCCAACCCCTTTATTATTTTGGGGGAGAACTTCCCCCTTTCCTCTGCATTTAGTAACTCTTTAAAGGAAACAATACTTTGTAGTTTATTTCGGTGTGTCAGGTCCTACTTCACTTTGATATTTTTTAATTTTTAAATGATGTAAAATGTTAGTCCAATGATAGGGCATGGCTCTTTTTTTCCCTTCCACGTAGAGCTAATGATTTGCTCATCTTGCTGTAAAATATACTGGTTTCCTTTTGATCCAATCATTTTGATTGAAGGCTGAAGATGTGTTTAGGTTTGGTCAGCTTCAAATATTCTTGTGGTCTTGAGAAATAAAAGGTAAAAACTTGACTCTTGTCTTCTTTCTTTAGCTGCATACATAAAATGTCTACAGGGCAGGGGTGGGCAAACGTTTTGATTGGCGGGCCACAATGGGTTCTAAAATTTGACAGAGGGGCCGGATCAGGAGAAGATGGACTGATTTGGTAACCTCACCTCATTGGAGAAAAAAATTACGTTTAATTTTTCACACCACAGTATTTAGAAAATAAAGGTTACGGATGTAATTTTTTTCAAGTTGGGTGGGCCAGATTAAAATGTTTAATGGGCTGCATGTGGCCCCCGGGCTGTAGTTTGCCCACGCCTGCTATATGGCCTCTGAAAAATCCAGTTCCAGCCCCATTTACAGATTTTAAGAGTAACTTTTAATTATAATTTTTATTTATTTTTTTCGCTGTGTTCATGGGTTAGTTCCCACACACTTGTTATAATCATCATTTTGTGAAATAGTCAAAATCTATAATTGACAAAGCTGTAACTTGTATGACCAATGATCGGAAGCATTTTATTTGTTTTTTTTCCCACCACCCAGCAAGTCAAGCGAGACGTTTTTAGCAAAAACCACAAAATCTTATTTATCGTTTTTACCTTGGAACAGGTATAATAACACTGTAATAAAGTTGTATTGTAATACGATGCCATTTTTACATTTACTTGAGGGCTGTAGACACCATAATCTAGCAGCAGGGGGCAGTATCTGCTAACTCACAAACGACAGGGATGTCGCTAGGTTTCATACAAAATAGGTTCAGGGGGGTCGTCTTGTCCCCCAGGAGATTTAAAAAAGGCGTACCGACACCACTGACTCACAACATTAAAGTTGCACGCAAAAAGAACATACTCAATCTACTATCCATACAAGCCACCTGGGCACGTCGCCCAAGGGAAAGGGCTACAATGGGCACATTTCTAAATTGTCACAATGGATAATGGCCTCTCTACTTTCACTCAAACTCAGTTGAAGGCCAGAAGGCAAAGCATGATGCAGATGCCACAGAGGCAATTCATCAATTGGGGCTGTCACCATGCTGATTAATGATGGAGACTCCCAGTGCACGCTCGCAGCTTTTGTCAGCTTGTCACTCCTATTTTGATGAAGGAATTAAATTTCCCCTAAAGGCGCGGTGCTCCTACTTCTATTACGCTACTGCACAGCTGCAGCACTAATATTCTTTCGGCTTATCATTTAATTACTGTAAAGAAGATGCTGCGATGCTGAGCAGCCTTTCAGGCATGGCGCTGAGACTGTAAATGCTCTCTAACAATGACGTTTCTTCCATTTGCGATTAATGATAAATGCTTTCCTTTTTAAAAACACAAAAATCAATGCTCAGTAATGTAATGAAATCTTGCTTTGTATGAACGATCTTATACCCTCATTTGTCATCCATCTTAATACCAGTTATACGCCGTGCGGTTATATTCATTTTAAATGGAATATGCGGGATGGGTTAGTGCACTTAGACCCTGGATACTATCAGCAAAGAGGTTTTATTTTTTGGGGGGAAAAAAAAAAATCTACTAATAAAATGCACAGCGATTGGTTGTCGACCAGTTCAGGGTGCACAGCGATTGGTTGTCGACCAGTTCAGGGTGCACCCCGCATCTCAGTGTCAGCTGGAATAGGCTCCTGCACCGCCGTGACTCTAATGAGGTACAGAACATTTTATGGATGGAACATAAATGCAGAATCCTCTGAACTGTGTCGTACGCCATTCTTTGTCTCGTCAGACCAGAAAAATGTTCTCTCTGAGGGTCTGAGAGTGACCATCAGGTTCTCTGCCATCTCCTTCACTAAGGCCCTTCTCCTGCTTAATTGAGATTGGCAACCACTCCTTCCATTTCCAGATGATGGGGGCAACTGCTTTTTGGGACCTTTAAGCAAAAAAAAAAGATTTTTGACATCTTTAGCCATCAATAGTAAATGAGTTAATGCACCCATTTTTACTTACTTTCACTCGGGTCATGGGTGAAAGGTCAGACAATATTTATTTTTCTTAACAGAGAAATGTTAAATTAAGACTTCGTATCAATCCAAATGGAACAGAAGGTGTAAAACTGTTCTGTGAATCTCTAATTACACAACTCCACACTATGACAAGCCGTAAAAAACGACGACCAATCAGAGCAGTGTTACCTCAACCACCTTAGTAACCGAGCTCCCGCCACCAAATTACACGACGAGCCACACGTTCTGTCCCAGATATTTAAAATCAAGTTGGGTCAAGCCGAATACCACACGCTGCGAGAGCAACATTCGTCCTATCGCCACACTCCGTCTCACGCCTTCAGCAGATGGCTCCACCGCAGGAATGGGCGACAAAATGACGCCTTCCTTTCAGACTTTTTGCATTGTTTCATGCGTGAGTTCTTCTCTCAATATCGTGCAATTTTTTTTGCAGTTTTGGCCCAAGCATAGTCACCAGGCGCCAAGAATCCTGGGTAGAGCAGCAGGAGGCTTTTCAGTCCTCCCGCCTGACCATCAAAGCCCTTTTGAAGGTCATAGTAAGAACATACTTGGTCTCCAAGACCCTCCTCAGAGCGCTCAAGAAGGAAGAGTTGGACAGAGGATGATAAGAGGATTAAATAGAGACAGAAAGATGGAATTTGGCTTCGGGGGATGAAGAACAGTACTTGCAGACAATAGGTGGAAGCGGGAAGCACTGATACGTTAACCCCCCCAGAAAAAAAAGAAACCAAACAAAAACATTTTTTGGACTTGCTCAATATAATTTTTTTTCCACAGTAACTCGAGTCTTGTTTTAGACTCGAAGGTTCCAACTTGCGACTTGCACGAATGAAACGTACTGCAAACAAGCCACCCCCACTTTTTGACGTATATATCCGTCAATGGGAGTCAATATGTCCCTGCCACATTACAGACACTTTTGTTGTTATTTATCCCAAATATTATCACAATATTTTGAACTTTTTTTTTTATTTGTATGACGAGACAAAAATAACGTGGAATAAAATAATAAAATAATCTCTTCATGCGTAACAAGGCTGAGGTGGAGTCGTGCATCATTTGATGTCCATTAAAAGTCCGATTTATTTATTGATCACAGACAGCACCCGAAGGCTTCTCATTACATATTGGGGCTTCTATTTAATCTTTGTCACAAGGGAATCTCCTCCCCTTGGGTTCGTTGTTATTGACCCGTACATTGTCTGCGGATTGCCATCAGATCAATACGATCATTGTTTTTTTTTTGCCCGTCATGTCTTTTGTTACGGTAGACTTTAATTGCATGTCAGTCTGTTTTGATTTAAAAAGAATGATAATACAGTGCGAGCTTTTTTTTAAATTGCATCGCTTGACTAGAATTTGATGGAATATGCGTCTTTTTTATTTTTTTTTGTAATTTTACGCACAAACGGCACCCTCCAGCATTCTCCAACCGCTTTCGTCGCCAGGAAAGTGCTGATAATGCGGTCTTGTGATCCATTTCGCCTACCCCTTCCCTTTTATGGCACGTGCTTCCACCCTATGAATTATGTATCTGATTAATTAGGCTCGTCGTGATAGTGTATGCTCAATTGGTAATTCCTTTCCGTTCTAGTTCAAACAAAAAAAACAGACCGCTTTCGCCCCCAACCCCGTCGTTGCCATTATTGTCGGCTGTGTTATGGATGAGAGGGATGGTATTTGTTGCACCCCCCCGCCCCTCAACCCCGCCCCCCCCGGGGGGGGATGTTGCCGGGCATTGCGCAAGGGAATACAATGAAATAACAAGATAAGATAAAAGCCTCATGTCGGGCTTCAAAGCGGAACGACAGCTTGAATAGAAGAAGAGTTGGCTGCTCGTACAGAACATTCATCGGCCGCATCCGGAACCAAGCGTGCATTCATGAGATTATTTGTGCGTGTATGGATACACTCATGAATATGAAGCTGTCAATATACAGCACAACTCATCTCATTTGCAATGGAAAAACAACTCATCTTCCAGATGAACCCAAGGTTAGGAGCTGGTCAAGATCCTCAAGTTTAGAAAATTAATCTTTGCTGAGGATGAGTCATGGGTTAATACGGCTGTGGGATTCAGCTCCACTTGCCCATATCTACTATTAATATCAAGTTAGCACTGTGGAGTTAATTACATTCAGCGTCCTGAAAACTGTTAGTGGAAGTCTGAAATTAACTCTCCAAGTGAAGGATGTACAGTGAATTGGTGCAAGAAAAACGGTGAGAAACAGTTTGTGATTTTAGCGCTGCTTTTTTTCTGTTTACTATTCCACAAGGGTTTCAGCGATATTAATCCAATTAAATAATCTTCTTTTATAAAAAGAAAAATGCTCATCATTGGTAAGATACATTTTTGGCAATGTGGACAAGACGCATACACAACTAACTTTCTCACGCTTTAAATGAACGACGTCATCGGGATTTGCACATCCTGTGACTGTAAATTATCGAGCCAAATTGCTGTGGAGTGCTGCACGCACCTCTGCATGGCCATCAGTTGCATATTGTACATCTCGACTAGCATCTGGCTGCCGCCACCCCAGTGACAAGGGTAAACTGCAGTATCCTTCACTGTACGGCTAACGTGATCAGATTCCATCTGTCATGCCGACAGGACCTAAACCCCTCCAGGACCTGCCGATGTGCAGTAAAGATCGCGGCTGACCCATCTTAACACATTTTTTTCCTGGTCACGTTTTGTGTCACGCTCTTGTTCAGCAGCAAGTTGAAATCCAAAACCGCAAATCATAAAAACAGACTTTCTCCTTTGCAGTCGACTAGAGATTTGGCCAGAATCTCCAATGCATTCTTGGGAGCAGTGGCTGGTGGTCAATAGAGGGCGCTAGGGTGCTAGCCTACCAAACATGGTCATTACCATAAAAAATACAAATAATGACAGTAAAAATACAAATATTATGGACTGTATGTACAATCCTTCCTAAACCTATGAGAACCAAAGCAAGCTGTTTCGAGTCAGAAGACACCGAAGCACTAACCGTAGTAACGTTTACGAAGCGGCTTACTTTCTCACATCTGTACCAGGCTCCTTTAATGACCAATTCTTCAATTAATTTTAAAAGGGGAAGATTGGAAAACGTGCTAGAAACAGGAAGTCGATGCACATGATTTGCCCTTTGCGGGCCACATAAAATGAGGTCGCGGGCCAGATCTGGCCCCCGGGCCATGGGTTTGACACCTGTGAAGTAGTGCATTGTTTTAAGATGTTTAAACACATTTGAAATGTCGTTAAAGGTGTTGTGAGGTCATATATGACGACGTGCTAATTAAATGCAAAATGCTAATTAAACGTATGATTGACTGGTATTAGTTACAAGTCGTTACATGGTTATGAATAAAAAGTCATGAATTATCATTGGCAAAACAAGAATTTGTCTCTCGTTGTGTCTTTCAGACACGTTTGTGCATTTTTAAAACTCGACATAGTCATCTGGTTGGAACTTTTGCGCTCTTGTCAATGTCACGCAATGTCACGTTTAGCACCGAGCAATCTCAAGGTCTAAATTTGCAACAAAACGTGTTATTCCTGCAGGTTGCCATCGCCTTGCTCAAGGTGCTAGCCGTGCAATAAATTAACATTTGTTGTTATCGATCCACACTGGGCCTACTTAACTCCAATGCGATGTATCATTCGGACACGTGTGACTCGTCGTTGCGACTGGCGCGAAGGAACATTTTGATGCTAATATATCTCAAAGTGGGCATTTTCTCACAATATCCTCGCTCAACTTTTTTTTAACTTTTTGATTACACCGGGAAGCAAGAGGAGTTTGTTGGTGAGGTGCCTTCCGCATCCTTTTGGCCGCTTATTGATCAGCGGCGTCAATAGCTCGTTATTGATCGTCCTTCTTTCCCCCGCGTTGAGATCAGTCATGCACCTGTCCACTAATACTCTGTGACCAGTGTTGTGTTTTCTGCTTGCCAAGCAGCGAGATTAGAGACAAGTCACTAAAGGTATGAAATGACGAAGCGTTTGAAAGATGAAACGCAAGCTTCGACGCGGTTCATCCCCACCCCTGATCAGCCGTAAACAGCGTCATGTGGTAATAAGCGTACACTATTCGTCCGTGTCGCGTTCCTCATTTTCTTGTAATCACATTGTGTGCATCTGTGGGAGGCAAATAAGTGTTTGTGTCTGTCTGACGGAGCTTGTGTAATCATGCAAATCGGCGCAGTGTGCGCTGCTTTCCAGCAAGGTAATGCCACACACCCGACATGGTTCAGTGACTTCCTGCTTCCTTTTTGGGAAAGTACTTTGGGAAGATGTCGAAGGATTAAAAAGGGGCGGCAAAGTCATGATATGTCTGGATTGTTTCAATTTTTATTTTTGTGGTATTATATAGATTGATTTAATCATTTCATACATTTCAGGTGTCGTTTAATGTGGTTCATCGTGGATTGTGTACGTCCATGTCTGTTGTGTCCAAGGGAGTGAATGAGTGTGTTTTATTCAGATGAAGTTAATGAGTAGTGGCATTTGCACCCAAGTGCACTGAAACGGAAAATACCACGTGGACCGGCTGACAAAACACCTCAGAACCACGAGTGGATCCACTCCACGGCTCCTAAAGCAATCGAAATACATCGATGCGGCCCAAAATATTTTATTTTATTTTTTGACTCAATATCCTCAACATTTATGGCTGACACGACCTTTGCTGGGTGGCGATGTGAAAGCCTGGCAAAGATTCGGGGCCGCTATGTCGATTGCCGCTTTGCTTCTTTTAAGGAAGTAGGCACTTTGTTTGAGCTATCAATTCTAATTTTGCATCCTTTTTTTTTTAGGAAAATCAAGGTTTAAGGATTATAAAATCAAAATTAAATTATTAAAAAAAAAAAAAAAAAAAAAAAGGCGATGTTACACCCTGTTGGTCAGAGTGAACTTAAGCGGGGAGCCAGTGGTGGGGGAAAAAAAAAAAAGAACTTTGAGACCTTTTGATCGGCATACTTGATAGATGTGACATTTTGGTTAGGATGATTTTTCATTTTGATGGCAGCTCAAATAAATTTGAGTCCCTGCGAATGAGCACTTTTAATGCCTAGTAACATCCAGCCATCGCGCTTGGACTAAATCATAAATGGGATGTTTAATAGCCGGCGTATTACCAACGATGGACAGTCGACATCACAGAAAGCCATCCGTTATCCATAAAGCTTGGCCGCATTTGTGTCATGAGTCCGTCGGGGGCCGATCACAATTGACGGGTAAAAGTGACGTTGGTCACCAAGTCACTCCCAGTTCACATTTACAAACACTCACATTCACACCTGTGGACAATTTAGAGTCTTAAATATTTTTGGAACGCGAGACCGAGTTGGAGTGCGCGGGAAAAACATGCTAACGCCATACAGGAGGGCGACTCAAACCCAGAGCCTCGTAACTGTGAAGCAGATTTCAGTTGAAAAAAAGCGAAGAGGATCTTGAATTCCCATCATGATTAATTCAACAATAATGTGATCGCAAACCGAATAACATTATCTTACTGAATTGTCAAGTTAGCATGCTAATTTCTTGCATGCTAACGTCATCCACATTTAAGAATTTCCCAAGGTAGTCAGAATTTGATTTCATTTTTTTTTCACGTGACATCGGACCACTTACACGGTGATTATTTCCTTCCATCACCCGTGCTTGCCAGTGTAAAAAGACAGAAACGAATTAACGGTGAGAGTTAACGTGAGATTAACGATGTGTTGTTATCAAAATCAAGGATGGAGTCGTGCATCAGTGCAGGCCCCGCCGACAAGTATACGATGAATTATTTTTATCCGTCTAACAAAAAAGGGTGGCTCAACTGCCTCACAGTGCTGATTTTCGGGATTTTTATGTTTCCACCTACATTCCAAAACCACACGAGTCAGATCCGTACACAATATGATGTTTGTCAGTACGTGCTCTAGGGCGGGCTGACTACCCGGATGGGCTCCAGCTCACCTGCGACAGTGATGAGGACAAGCGCTACGGAAAATGGATGGTTGGATGCCTAACAAGCATGGTACCTTGTGTGATCAATAGAATTAAGTCCAACTCTCACAATTGAGCGATTCAATCATAGTGAGTTTGCTACGAAGGACAGCGGGAGAAAAGGTGCGAGCGGAGTTAAATGATACATTGGACAGGATGAGACAAATATCGGACGATGAGTTGAGGTCACTGACATCGCAATTATCCATTTTTTCACGCAATTCAAAGTGAACGGTCCATGACTGCTCATATCGAAATCCAAATATTTTAAACAGAAGAAAATACATTTTAGTCTCTAATTTGGAACATGCGTGCATTATTATTTAACAGACTATATACAAAATCTTATTTTTCAATCCGCTAGTGCTTACCGCTAACATTGCATCTTGTCTTGTGCATGCGGCGGTGCAAAGAGTCATCGTCACTTTGGAAGTTGTTGGCTCCAATTTCGCTTCTCGAGATCCTGCGGATACACAACATATGCTCAGACGCTAAATAAGGACAATTTTCTTTAGCAAGCGCAGTTTGGAAGTTAAGCGAAGCGCTACGCGTGGCTCTCGTCTTACTTTTTTTTTTTCCCGGTCTGGAATGTGGTCAGACAGGCAACACCACCAACATACAAATTGCATTGACCCAATCACAGATGCCTGAAGCAGCTGCGTCCATTGCAAACAGGTGCTTTTGCCTGTGGACAGACGGAGCTCCAAATGCGATATGGGCGTCAGAAAATTGCATTTCGCAACACATATTGAATGCGGAAGTAGGTCACATGTCAGAACGTTGGACTTTTCCTCAACAAGTCACACTGGTTAAAAACAACTTTAACTTCATTTTGGGGCTGCAACGAATTAATTGCATTTCCATTCATTTCAATGGGAAACGTTACCTTGATTTATGAATGTTTCAAGTTTCAAACAGAATCACGGAACCGATTAAGCTGCTAACTTGAGGTTCCACTGTACTGGTTTTCATGTTGCATTGGGACCAAATTTTGAACACCAAAAACGCGCGCACACACACACACACGTATAGACACACACAATGTAGAAGGCCTCTCCAGTGGAGGAGAGCTGCTTGCCCAGTGTGGGCCTCCAGTACACGCTCAGCAGAGCGCCTAATTGCACTGATAAATTTGAGAGGGGAAACAAAAGCTCCCAGGAAGCCGAGTACCTCACATGAACCTGCAGATGGAAGGAAGTTGTTTAATAGGTGCACCTTACAAGCACATTAACAGCACGGCAACACACACTTAAGACTAAAGTGAGTTCATGAGGTTCAAAATGAACACTTCACCATTTTGCACCACAGTAGGAGTTCACTCCTTCATGTATTTTGAGACTTGAAATGGTCCAGGAATACAAATAGTGCTTAAGCAACACGATTTTATGTTCCATTGGAACGCGCCACGATACGTACCTTAATTGACCGAGGCCTTTTTTTCGTCACGCTGCCAGTGAGCTGGACGTGTTCATGTTTTGCCCTACATCTGATTAGGTCTGTTAAGCAAATCGGGATCTTGTAAAAAGAAATGGAAAAAACCTCCAAAAGGGCTAAAGACTAAATCAGCAGAAAACAACGTCAATTTGGAACACAAGGAATTAACACTTACCCCTCAAGATGAGATTCTCGGTCTTCTGGATTCCTTTTTAATGCATGATTAATTAATTCAGAATTTTCATCACAGGGCACATTATTATTTCTTGCAAAGGATCATTAGGACCGCGAATGATACTACATTTTATTTATATTTTATAGATTTTTAACAACACATTTTTAAAAAAAATCTGAAGTCATGGAAAATAGAGACAACTATTGTTCACAATTGGTTAAGGGATTTTGTTGAAAGTAATGCTTGTAAGAACTGTAAAAGGGGAGACAATAATGGAAATTTATGTATAGGTTTTTTTTTCCCAAATGAAAATAAAATTTTAATTCAGCAAAAAAAACATGAATTTGACACTCTTAAAGTGCTTCAGTGGGCCATAAAATAAAATATTAGGTCTACTCTCGTTGTATAGGGCAGTCAAAGACCCAGCGCAAGTGCAACTAAGATGTGTCTGCCATCTAATGGTGATTGGTGATATTACAACTTAAAAGCATTTTCACAGATTTTTTTTCTTTTTTAAATGTATATTTTGGATTATTCCCCCCCGGGATTATTTCACAATTCCTTTGTTTTTGTGTCACATTTCTATTGCATGTTTGTCAGTATTTTTGAAGCCCACCAGTTGCCTGGTTCACTTTAAATTTATTAAAATATTAATACATTATATTTATCAAAATAGTTTTTTTTAATTTATCAAATTTTTTTGGGGGGGGCTTAGTCTACCAATATGAGTAGACACAAGAGCCGTCTTTCATTTCTGTTTGCAGCCTTGTTGTGGCATTTGTAATGTAATGCAATCATGTGAGACTTTGAAATTCATGAGTGTCTTGATGTTTCGCCCTTCGCCACAACCTTGTCTCATGCATAATGTGAATTGGAGTGCGTTTGAGTTAAAGGAGATGATCTGTCTCTTATTTCTCCTCTCACTGCTCTTTGAGAGAGCGTTGCGTGCATGAGAGGCTGCAGCCAAAACCTCTTAACACAACAACTTAACACATCTCAAAAGCACTCCCCCACTCAGCACCCTCTCAAAAGGATGCAACGGCACCGCACGTGAACCATGAAAATCCCTCGGCTCTTCTGACAAGTGTCAATCACTTTGATGGCGTATTTGCTTCTGCTACCTCACCTGGAACATTAAAATGCAATTTGTCGCAGAATGTCATCCAATCCAAATTACACACACTAAGCAACATTAATTGAAATATAAATATTCTTTCAGGTGCACTGAGATGATCAAAAGTGCAACCAAAAATCAGTTTAATTGCATGCGTGCAAAAAAAGAACAAAAACAAACTGCCTTTGTTGCTCCTCATTGATTTGGAAGGTCCACTTTATTTTGTGCCACAGTCGAGCAAAGTTTACTGCAAGCGCAGCATTTGGAAAATGTTACTTTGTGCTTTGTAAGACATGACTTAGTATTTCTTCTCCTTTGCGCCGCGATGTGAACTTTTCCACTGCTTCATACGGGCCGCTCGTTAATTTTATTTGGTCGAAACAATTCTTACATGTACGCTCTCACACATCCTGTTCAGTGCAATAAGAAAGTGGTGAGCCGTCAGGGCCAGGAAAGTCTGAAAACTATCAGAAGCACTGATTTACATTTGCAGAGAATATAAAAAAAAGTCTACACAACCCTGTTAATTGCCGGGATTTTTTTTTTTAGATTAAAAACGAGATCAAAGTAAATGTAAATAAAAAAATTATGCCATTAATGAAATCGAGGAAAAAAATATGGAGACACCCGACACCTGCCCCATATTTTAAGTGCTCCTTATTCACATTCAAAAAGTTTTAGCGTTCTTGGTTTTGGGGTTTATCAGTGGCACTTCAAATGGTGGCAGGTGGCATTTAACATGAGTTTGAATGTGGTCGATTTGTTTTTATTTAGTGAGGGTGTGCATATATGTGCAACAACCGCCATATCTATTTTTCTTGTTGACCTCTCAAATATTTCATTTATTTCAATAGACCAGTTAACAGGTCACAATTACGGAAAATTTTTTGAAATTATGTCACCACACTTTTTAATTTATCCTGAGAATTTGGGGTGTGTAGACTTTTTATACCTGCGTAAAACCCAAATTTGAATATTTTCTTTCCATGAAATTGCAATTTGTATTCATTTATTTCCATCAATTCTCCATTTTGAAGCGTCCTTCATGGCTGCTCTGTGTGGTCTAACGTTAAATACGTGTGAGAAGTAGTAGCCTGAGACAGTTCATGAACGCAAAGCAACGGATAACCCAATGGAAATTGTCGACGTTCCCTCAAAAATGCTTTTTCCAAGCGTGACAATTTTTTTTTTTTACCCCATCATGTTCCAGGAAATTGCATAAGTCTGAATCCGAGCAGCGATGTGAACGCTTGAACCGGGATTTAAAATCTGCTTGTCGCAAAGGCGGCCCATCAAATAAGTGAACCGCCACAGTTCCTCACTCAATAAATCTTTTACAGCACAACCCATTTCTGCAACATTGTTGCTGATTTTTTTTTCCCCCTCCTTGTGTGTGTGTGGAGCTATTATCTCACAAACCAGCGGGGCAGGTGTTGAGGAAAGCTGTCAGCAATCCATCACGATGAAAGCACAGTGGCGCAGAAAGCAGCAGTGTCAGCACTGTTCCCGAGCTCAAGGTTTCCGCTTGTCACACCTCCCCTCCCTTGGCGAACACACAGCAAAGGCAAAGAAGGAGCAGAAGAAGTGAGGACGATGCGGTGACGGTGGGGCACTTGGAAGCAAGTTGAGAAGTGATAAGCTTCAGCCATTAGCACTGATCATCTGACAAGCTTTGTAGCCTCTCACTGAGCGCTACAAGGGACGACACAGCGGCGGCGTCCACAAAGGAGAAGATGGAAGATTAGAGTAGCCCGGTGTGGATGCCTGTCAGGAAAGGGCAATGAGGCGCGCTTGCAAGCAAGTCGCGCACCCATGGGCGCTTCCAAATGTGACTGCTGCCGCGAAAGAGTAAAACGATGCATCGAGAGCGGCGAAAGCAATTCATTGGTGGATGAGTACACGCCATCTACGTCGCGATATTAGCACAACACCAACTAGTGACCCTTTGGTCGTGTTACATGAATTGATGTTAAAGTTTCATAAATTCCAAATGTTCCTTGAAGGTTGTAATTGGGTGAGCCAATGTCTTAATTTGGGATTTTGTGCAGTAATTTAAAAAAAAAATAAATAAATTCCATTAAGTTGAGAAAAATATCAATGATGTCATTAATCGGTCGACCGGATTTAAAGTGCTGACAAAAACTCTTCCAACAGATTAAGAAGAGGTTTTCAATAAAAAAAAAAAATCTTATGTATAGTATACATACATAAAGATTTATATGTGTATACTGTATTTGCACTTTTTAAATTAATGTAATTAAAAATTTTTTTTTTTTTAAACATGACCTTTGTGTGTGTGTGTGTGTGTGTGTGTACCTTTATCGTGTGCAGTTCGAACTGTACGCGTGATGGCCTCTTAGCGACAGTGTGGTGGACACATGAAGAGAATTGGAGTTTACTTAACACTTTATAACACAGTTACGAGTTAAAAGGCCAAAAAAAAAACGAAAATCATAATCAAACAAGTTTTGTAAAGTCAAATTAAAATTTGCAACATTTTTGATCATTGGAAAGGTTTTGCGTTATAAGTAAGAGTCTGGCTCTCACATTACACTTTTTTTTTTTTTTATAAAGTTTTCTAGACAAAAAAATCAATTACACCGGTGATCCGTCCTGGTCTTGTATTTTGAATTACTCGACATTTACCAGATACTAGGACAAATTATCTCTATCGCCGATACCAGCTTGAATTTGACTCATTATTAACTCCAAAAGAAAATTGTCGATATTCATCATCACTAGATTTGTTTTTCAGTCCAGCATCTTTTTCAAGCAACTCCACAAACATCCTTTTGTTGTGTCACATTCACATGCTGCTTCTTTTCTCAGCAGAGAGTGATACCATCAGTGCTTCAAGACAACACCGTAGGGCACTTTTTGTCCTGATGGATTACTCGATGTGATTTCTGTACTTGTGCGTGTGTACCGCATGAGGGCAAATGTCAACAAGAATGATGGGAATAGTCATCGTTGTTCTAATGTGTCATCACATGCAGCCTTAATCAATCTTAATAACCCCATTGACAAGAACACATTTAAGACTTTTAAGCTTCTAAAAAAATAATAATAATAAAAAAATATGTATACATATATATTAGAATTCATAGACGAATATGAGTATAGGGTCAAAAGACGATGGGGGAGGGGGAAAAAAACTCATCAGCATCGGCTCGTCAGGGCATACACATTGAACATTTATTGCTGTGTAGTCAGGCTTTAAACTTTGTAGCCATATTCATTGACAATTTGTCTCAGAAAAGACAGGAGGATAAACTTTGAAAGCTAAAACAGCCCTTGGTTGTTCTGCGTTTAACCGTAACTCTCAGGCATCATCATCATCATCATGACACAGTTCACTGACAGAAACATCAGGAAAATGCAGTCACCTCACCTGAAGTCATGTAACAAATGCATGCACGCTGGCACGCACATACATGAGTGATTTTGCACGAGTTGGGAAGGAGAAAAAAAAAAATAAATCTTTTTTTTTTTTTTTTACACCATTATTTTTTGGGGATAAATTCCAAATCAAAGTTATGATCTTAACACAACTAGCTCTAAGAACCAGCATCTCATTTTAGGCTTGAAGTGATTCAGCATGTGGCAACCACCCCCCCCCGTGCCCCCCAAAGTCATTTTGCATTAAAAGACACTTGTGCTCAGTGTTATGCTGCATTGCTACAACAGCAGATGGGTAGAAATGGAGATATTCGTTAATCTGGGTGACATTTCAATAATAAACGTAAACGCACAGATTTGCAAACCCAGACCAAAACAATATGTCCATGAGCGTTATGCTTGAGTGAATATGGCTGCTCCCATCTGCTATGACTCATCAAAAGAAGAGATATGAACGAAGGAACGACTTCAAGCAAATTTTTTTTTTTTACACTTTTAAAAAAAAAAAAAAAAAATGTTATAAAACCGGAAGCCACTGGCGGACAAAATGACGTGAGGCATCGGAACGGACGAGGTAATGGCCGTGATTTGCATGTGCCTATTCTCTTTTCTACAAAAATAGTGGAATAGAAATCACATGGTCATCACCTGACACTGACATCTGGACACACGTTTTGTATATACGTAAAAATGTTGATTAAGTTAAATGCATTTCCATCATGCAAGTTAAGGTCCCTTGCAACCTTTGTGGTTTCGTCATTGCATCTCAAAATCTTGAACACGGTGAGAGGAAGAAAAGGAGTGTGCTTTAAATCTCACCGGCTAGAAGGTCCAAACCACCTGGTGACAGATGCTTGAGCTAATTATATATATGTTTATATATAAAAAAAAAATAATAATTCAAATCACGCCAAGGTCACATCAGATCTGACACGACTCGCTTTTCAAAGAAACGCTGCCGAAAAGGTGAGAACTATTTCATTCAATCCCCTTCGGACACCTGAGGCAGTGCACTCTCAGACATCGGTGAACTCTCGTCCACCTCACACTTTCCTGTGATGTCAGCAGAAGGTCTCGAGCCAGAGAGAGCGGGACCCGTTGTTTCCGTCTGCCGGACCAGATGGAGATTAGATCCGCTTCCTGCCTTCCCCGCCAAACAAATGACCTGACATTCTTGTCCCTCTCGTCTACCTTTAAGCCTTGCTAATGCAAATATTCCGTCATCTGGAAGCCGACCTTCCGACTTACCCGCTGCGCTGCCTCATAAAAACTAAACCTCCAGTTTTGCATTTTCAGAATCGCTGAACATGACCTGGTTTGGAGCCGTAGCTCTCATGTCTGATCGAGTTTAAACTCTTGTTTAAGCTCTGGACGTCTCCCTGGTATACAACCCTGGACTGGTGCCTATCCTGAGCCCTTAGGCCCCAACGTTGCCGGTGCACTGCAGCAAAACCAAGATTCGGTTCTTCTTAGGTAGCACAATTGCACGAAATAGGTCTTCGAAATGTCCCGAGAGGGGTCCGTGGGGGAACGATGAGGGTTGGAAATACAGGCAAGCCTCTCTCGCATTCTGGGGAAGAGAGAGTGCAAAGGACAACGAAGGGTTCATATCCAAGGGCGCAAAAAAATGTAGCAGTAGGTTTCATCTGTTTTTGCGAAAAGGCCCTACTGTCGTTTGGCTTGAGCTTTTCCCTCGGAACCCTTGCGAGCCGTCTCCAATTTCATCTCCATCTCCTCTTCTTGCCTCGGCTAATACCCCCGACCACGGGTTGGCCAAGAAACCCTGAGGGTCCATAAGCTCCAGGCCTAGAATGTCTCTGCGGGTGTCTCTTCCTCTCGATGACAGCAGCATCCCCCCTTGGTCCAGGCTTCCCGTGCTATTGCACTTTTTGACGGCTCCTCCAGGATACGCTAGCGAAGCGGGCGACAGCAGTGACGTCAGCGACAAGCTGCTCATTGTCTCCGACAAGTGTTCACTGTTGCCCGCTTGACTGGACCCACAACCACCAATGGAGGAACCGATAACGATGCCCAGGTCCTCATCTGAAGGGTCGATGGAGTCCTCCCGCGTGAAACCCGGGCTTGTGCTACCTCGCCCGCTGCTTTGGCTCCGCTGTTGGCCAATAGTGGCCTGGAGGGTTAGAGCCGATGAGGGGCTCGGCCTCAGTCTCAGCGTGCGGACCGGGGAAGACATGCTCGTGTTGTCTTCGCGGAGCGGGCACTCGTGTGGTAAAGGAGCTGCTGGCGAGTCCATGTTTTGCGGTGGAGAGATGCTGAAGCTAAGTCCTTCTTCCAGGGTGGTCTGGAGGCTGCCTTCAGAGCTGCCAGTTGCGAGGGACGAATCACTGTGGGATGGATACTGCAGAGACACGCAAGAGTTGGGGAAGGTGGTTTGGACGGATTGTCTTTCCCAAGTCAAGGTTGAATGTATCTTATATGATCTCCCTACCTGACGACACAACATCTTGCTCTGGCCTCCAGGGGAGCGAAACGCAGCCCAAGAAGCCGGGGAGGTCAACCTAAGGCCTCGTGACAAACGCAGGCTCCTGCTGCGAGGAGGTGCTGGGATGGCTGCTCCCGTCGAGTGGAAGAACTCAGCAGGCAGGGGGAGCAGCGGCGAGACGCTGCGGGCTTCTTCTTTTCCCTCGGTGCTTCTCTCTTTGTTGCTGATGCCGGAAACTCCACCTTGGGAAGGAAATCATTTCATGCAATCTACGACGGAGCTTAATGTTAATGTTTTCAAAGCTCCCTGGCTCTTTATGATGCCCTGAAGGCAATTATTTCATTTTGCACATGGTTTACTCTGGCGTGTAAAGACACGAGCTTCGCGTGTCTACGTGAAAATATGCACATCATTGACGAGATTGACTCACTTGGGCTGTAGTAAGGTGAGCACAGATTTGATGAATTTGTTTGGATTTCGACATCCTGGAGCACGGTTTCCATTTCTACTTTGCAGAGTGTCCGGGAGAAATGGCCAAGCCCTTGGACCTGGCTCTGGACAACCGTCTGGTGGACATGCTGACTTCCTCCCCCTGCTGCCTCTTCAGAGCTGCAAGATCCGCTTCTGAGTTTAGCCTGGAAGGGAGCAGACAACCTGGAACTGAGGAGAAAGCCTTTTCCAATATTCTTTTTTTTTTTTTTTTCCAAAAGTGTCTTTATAAAATTTGAAATTAGCCGCAGGAACGGGTATTATCCTCAAAGTGATTATTAAAGTTCAGAATTGCATGCCGTAAAAAAAAAAAATATTCTCCGACCTTTAATCACACTTGCTCTCTTTTCATATTGGCTCTTGTCAAATAGAGCGGCAATTATTAAAACATTACTGAGTATTTGTTAACACAATAAATGTCAGGTGTTAACTTTGTGGGCGCATGTAATTGCTCGGCTGTTAGAAATGGATTGAGTTCTGCTTTTATGATTCCAGCCTTTTAAATGCACTGGAAAAATATTTTTAAAAAAATGCATGTTATTGAGTCACTTTTTTCAGTCGGGCCATGAACGTCAACTGAATGACCCTCCGGTATCAAAGAGCCATTTACGTCAAGCCAAACCAAAGGCGATGCTTACCACCAAAGATCCAAACTGTCTTCATGTCACTTCCCTCACTTGTGCACTTTCTTAAATGAGCTGTGTTTGCAGAGAAATGTTTGCCGATTGCACGTCTTATCTCGCTATCCAGAAACAAGTCGTATCACCCAATTAAGGAGGACAAAGGATGGATGATGAGGGATGGAGATAAATGGGGCTCTCTTTGCCGAGATAACTCCAAACGGGGACCGGCATGTGAGACACGAGGGATCGCAACTCGGGAGAACCTGACGGAGAGATTTATTGACGAGACGGTGTTAAGATGGTGGACAGAGATGACCAATTTCACGGCGTACTCACACAAAGTGAATTCTTTGGAATGACCTGGATTTTGGCGTGAATTGGTGAGAAAATATCTCATTGTCGTCCAAGTCACAAGATCAGACACACACAGTCTGTGTTGTCATTTTTTTTTATTGGACATGCCATGTCAAGGGTGGAAAATGTCTGGTAACACCTGAGCCAGTGGTTCTTAAAGTTTTTCATATCAAGGACCGCCGCAAACCGATTGCGACTTGCATATATCACAGCACGAGATGGTTGCTTCGTGTGAGTGTCCCCTTAAGGCCAAGAGAGTTCGACAACCGATAAAAAATAAAATATCCTCTAAGATAAGGTTTATGCTTGCAGTTCACAAGAAAGCAGAACACAGTCATGAAAAGACTCCTAATGGTCATTTGTCGTTGCCTTCTGGGATGAATACAAAAAGCAACCGATAGACCCCAGTGTAACGTTTGTTTTCCCCCTTGTGGGGACGTACGCCAGTCACGATAATTACAAATGAATGCTTGGAGGAATTACGACAATTTGATGATGCCGTTGTTGTTGGGGTTCTCCTATGTTTAGAATAAAGTGAGAGGACACCTCGTAGCAAAAGTCATGACGTCACACTGTATTGGAGTTCCATATTCAAATGTTGAGGAATTTTTGTATTTATCCAGGAAAACGTCCTGGGAGAGAGTCACAAAAGGAGATGAACGTGACTCACGTCTTGATAAGTTCTAAATTGATGCAATTCTAAAATGTAGTGATTATCTTACTAATGAATCCGTTGCCAATCAGCAGGCTAATGATGAGCTCGATAGTTGTGCGCAGTTATTGCTTCCCGTGCATTATGCGATTTCACTACTTGATTGCTTTCTATTAAATAGCGCACACATAAATGCGTTATTGAAAATTCTGGAAATATTTTTCACAGATTCTTCTTGCCCTAATTCTTGACTCCTTACCCCTGTTCAGCGTTGCAGCGAGTGTGTCACATGACTTCAGGTGAAAGGCGCACACAATTCCTATTTGGCCTGAGGCTGACCTTGGTTGAGAGTCAACACAACGCCACTAAATATGCAAGTTTATTTTAAGAGGGTTGCACAATTAAACAGAAGTGTTTCCTGAAGATTATAAGGCTGCATTGATTTTTCATAATAACAATAATAATAATAATAATACCAATAGTTTTTAAATTAATAATAATTACAACAACAATGATACTAATATAATAATAATAATATAAAAATGAACAATAATAATATTTAAATAAATAAATAAATAATAATTAATAATTTAATTTGGCCTGAGGCTCACCTTTGTTGACTGTCAACACACGCCTCTAAATATGCAAGTTTATCTTAAGAGGGTTGCACAATTAAACAGAAGTGTTTCCTGAAGATTTTAAGGCCGCATTAAATAGCCAACTTGTATTACAAAAAGAGATTTGTCGCTTCTGTAATGATACAGAACATACCAGGTGAGTGCTGGAATGTTTGCTTTGCATATTTTATACCTCATTAAAGAAGAATGGCAATGTTTTTTTTTGTTTTTTTTTTCCCCCCCAGACTTTATTCTGCTCTCACCTCACTTATCTCACCACCAACCTTGCTCTCTCTCACGAGCAGCTGGTAGGCCGTGTGCTCGTCCAGGCTGAGGTCATCAGGGAGGGCGGGAGACGACGACTTGTCCGAGAGTTGCTCTGACTTCAGCGAAGCCTGCTCAATCTCCGCCATCCTGATCTGGTGTAAGGAAGTCATCTCAGTTATTGATGTCCCAGGCCGGGAGGGAAAAAGGTTCCCAAAAACGTGAGCAGATGGTTTAATTAACCTCATTTGCCACAGTGCCATTACTCCACGCATACAGTCCGAAAGTGCGTTTGCAACACGTCGGTGCAAACGGAGGCTAATGTGACACTCATTAGTTTACAACACCAGCAAGCTTGAATGTGCTTCAGCAGCTGTTGACAATTTTATTGTCCTGTGCGTTCTCAGCGGAAGTCCATTGGAAATCATAAAGTTAAGCAGTTCACCACAGATGTTTGCCACGACACATTTCACGCGACCACCGCATGTCGCACACAATATTTTGGCATCATTTCAAAAGTGCATAGAATTCGTTCATAAAAATAGTCATTCAAAAGATTTTGATTTTCCATTCATGTTTCACTTTGATTTACGATTCGATCAAGGATTTCACGCAGTACCAATTTTACTTACGTAAGGAAGGCATTCTCAGAAGACCCAATGCAGCAATTAGTGCAATCTTCTTGCTTTAACTAGGTGCATTAGTAAAAATATTAATATTTTCATTAAGAATAGAAGCCAATGCGGCATTAATCAAGTATGCGTGACGCGTGAAGTCACGTAAATTTATGGGGAAAAAGACGTTATTAAAAGTTTTATGAATCAATATCAGGCTATGAAAATCGATTAAAATCGATTTATTGATTTTTATTCAACACAGCCCTCGTCTGGATGCTAATTACATGAAACTATAAAGCAACGCATTATAGTTCAGCAAACATGTTTAACCCATTTGCTGCCATTGACGGCTAAAGATGTCAAAGATCCCTTTTATTTTTTATTTTTTTTTTTTACTCGGCTGGTAGTGAATGAGGTTTTTTTTTTTTCCACGTGAAAATTGTTCTGGCATTACAACAGCTAGTAATTCAGTTAACTGTTACGCAACAAATATTTCACCTGGATGTTTCACTGTATAACTCAGATCCATCATCCTCTATAAAATAGAACTACTAGCTAATAAAACATTACAAAGATCTGCACAACTTATACCATTTATTCCACATTACCTGCATCTAATCATGCATTTATTAAAAAAAAAAAAAATGCAATCTCTTACCCTCTTACCTGTCAAATACTATTTTAGTGCTTTTCTTTGCCAAACCTGTCATATTATTTGTTCAGCTTGGTAAAACCGTTTAAAAGCAGCTTTTAAAACTTATGGTGCCTCTCATAAGAGCGCATCTTCCACAAATAACACTTAAAGACACGTTATGGTATTTGCATGCGTGGAGTGTGGAGAGACTCTCGTAGTCGTTGAATGAAAGCAAACGCCTTCATTGCACCACTCAACAGCACCCCTGCAGACTCAAATGCAGTCAGCCTCACCCTGGGGATGATCCCACGTCCTCATTAGGTAGTGCCCTGATGGATATTGTGTCCCATTTTCACCTTTGTTGTGTCCCCCGCAAACACAAAGAAAAAACCAAAACAGGTGCACATAACTCTAGGTCGATGACGGACGCTGTCTGAGGAACACCCACCTTCTCACGCACAGACACACCGATAAAGGTTAATACAGCAGAGATAGATGGACCAAAGGGAAGAAGAAATATGGAGGGGAGGGGTGACAGGGTTCAGATTGATGGTTTGACAGCATCTGCAGACAGGTAGAAAACAGCACTGACAGGTGAGGAGGTGTTGAGGCCAGTTATTGCTTCTTCTGAGTAGGCCCGCCGCACTTTGTCACAGTGATGGACAACACGGGCACGGGGACAACAATGTTGGGAAGTTTATCTCGTAAGTGCAACCTGCTGTCAACAAAAAAAAAAAACCCCAAAAAAAACCCCACAAGTCGTAGGAGAGAGTTGCACACATGCACGTTAGGGGAGGTCACGGGTCATGCTGTTGGGGCCTCATTCATCGACATGTCAGCTTGTGTGGAAAGTCGAGAGCACAAAATGCATTTTGTAACGGGTTGAAATTAACTCGGACATACATGTGTGGATGGACATGCTTCTTAAGGCTGCAAACACTTTCCATTCACGATGCTTCATGAGATCAATGAAGCCCGAAGTGGGGAACACGCTAATGCTCAAATGCTGTTCTCTTTGTGTGTGGGAACATTTTACCAATGATCCTCATAAAAATCCTCCTCAGGGGAGGCAGGGGAGGATGAGCCTCACTTGCATCACGAAGACTAACAAAAAAAAAAAAAAGATTAAATGATTTTGAATGCTTTCTATAGAATTTCTTTTTTTTTTTTTTTTTTTAAACGATCTGAAAATTGCTGAATTTGCATATTTCCTGTACAGAGAAGTGTGTCAGCAAGGAGCCGAGCCGAGCCTCAGATGGGGTCGAGACGTTTTATAACTGGCAAGCTCAAATACACTTTCAAACATGCACTCTAATTTTCTACAGTCAAGCTAATGTACGTAATATTTGTGCGTTACATATTTATATTGGCGGTTGCATAAAATGGTAGTTAAAAAAAAAAAAATGCAAGGTGAGGCAAACAATAATCTGCCTCACAAAGATTGATTTACTACAAGACAAACAAATGCCTCATAAAAACTGCTTTGCGGCTTGTTTTAGTTTTAATGTGCTTAAAAACACATAAAATTCTTTTCGACTGCTCTGATCTCACTGTGCAGAGGCAGACTTGATTAAGAAAGGCTTACACGCTAAATGATGATTTCGTAAGATATTAACAATCTAAAACATTTTTTTTTTATCTCAAAACTGAACAACCAACTAAAAACAATTAGTCAGAAAATAACCAGTTTTAAAGGTCAGCCTGTTAAGTTGATGGCCAATAGCACCACTGATTGGTTCAATATTTAATAAATATTACTCTGCCTCAGCAGCCAGGACGCCCACCAAACATCACTGATCCACATAAATATCTGGGACACATTTAAGAGTGTAGCTATTCGGCGCAAGTACTATTTGCCGTCGAGTCTCTAAAACAGAACGTCGGTGGAGTCGTACAAGTTGGAATGTCACGGGACGTCTGCTTATCGAGTGTGACCTCAACCTCATTGGATGGAGCGTTAAAGCATTAACTCCGGGGACTCCATTTTCATTGCATCTTTGGTGCAAATGCCTGAGGATCGTAATTTTCATACCAGCGCAACACCGGCTGCATATTTGTTGATTTGGCAGACTGGTTACCGCCAACCTGAGTGGGCCAACGCAGCAGAAGGAGAGACTTGGAGATGCGTCTGGCGGAATGACAATTTAGTGGCAGAAGGTAAATCTATAGCTGGTCTAAAAACTTGCACAAGGTAGATAGCTGGTCTAACGTGACGTATTTTAGAAATATGTGAACAGCTGCCATCAAACCCTCGGAATCGTTGGATTATACATCTCGTTAAATCACGCCACATTTAAAGGGAATGAAAAGAGAGCATTTGATTGGCCTTAATTGGATTCAGCAGTGACCACTCCCCCTGTAGCGCAGACCTCCCTCTCGCCAATCCGCCATCTTGTGCGCGTGACCGTAAAATTACCAACATCGGGTCTAACCCACCTCTTCGCAGCTATACGCCATGTGTCGTGCAGGATGAATGCCGGTTAGGAAAATAGATTTGCAGTTTTTTCTGCTTTATTTATTTATTTTTTTAATTTACAGTAAGCATATGTTCGGGTTGAGTGACTTGTTGCACTTATTTTTTTTTGTCTCAATTACGAATGTTAAAAAAATAAATAATCCATTTTAAATCATATATATATATATATATTTATTTTTTTATTTTTTTTTGCCAATATTTTCAAAGCTTTTTTTTTTATTGCCGGAACAGTTAATTAAGGTTTTTTTTTTTCTCAGCTATCCAACCGCCATTGCACTTTTTGACCCCAAAAGGGAGGCCAGTGTTTCACCTCCTGTGCATGTGCTGCATTTGTGCACGTGTTCACGTCACATGAGGGTGGTACCTCTTGTGGGTGGCCCCTGCGGTCTTTACAGATGGGTAGAGGGGAGGAGTAATGGTGGAAGACAGAACCAGAGAGATTGTCGATCATCAGCATCTCCCCTTCTAATGTATCCTTGATCAGGAGAGATACGCTGTCCAACCACTGGCTCTCCTGGAACACACACACACACGCACACATGCGTACACACATGGGGGGACACACACACACACATACACATACACACGGGACGCGGGCCAGCAGACCAGAATTGCACGCAGGCACAAAGGTGTGCACATGCCGACATGCGAGGACAAAGAACACGTAGGGAAATGCAAAGACAGCCGTCAGGGTCCCAAAAATGCTTTTGTGCATGTAAAGACACAAACTCACTGTCAGAAAGCATCCAACTATTTTCCCCCCCCTTTCCCAAAGGAATAAGAAAGCCTTTTCATCAAACACAACCCACAAGCACCGTATTTTCCCAACAAGCACACTTTAAACCCCCGTTTGCCAGGTAACGTCTTTTCCTTGTCAAAGGCCGCGGCGTGGAGAACGGCGCAATTACATCTGAGATATCACCTCATTGAAATTGCGCAATACCTTCAGATAACAGTTTGAGTTTAAGCAATTACGACTCAGTCAAACGGGGTTTCCCCTGCGAGAAAACCCGACTAGTTCAACCTGGGAATATAAAGGAAATGACTTCAAAATAATTTATCAAAATTTTACAGAGTGTCATGAATTCACTTTAATCATAAATCCTTCGAGAAGTCTTTTTTTTTTTACCTTTGGACATTGTATGACCGTAAAACATTCCGGGTTAGATCAAGATATAGTTATTTTCTCGATATTCATTTACATTTTCATATTTCTGACTGGCGGCTCATGGGTCATCTCATTTTTAGGAGTTTTGAGAGCACACTGAAAATAATGTTATATTTGCTGAAAAAAAAAAATTATACACATTTTATTCTCCTAATATCCGGCCACCTGATAATTACTTTTTCTTTTCACTTGATTAATTATCCAATCCCAGCAACATGAGTGAATTAAATGATGCAACCATGCCTCCTCTTGCACGTACCCTCGCTCCCATTTTCAAGCGTCCATTCTATGTCGGTGGCTAAGATAGAAAGATAATGTTTGATTGACTGCGGTGGCCTACGTGCTGGCCTCTATTAATAACTGTATTACGAGACAACAATGGAGCCCGTCTGCTGGGAGTTGAACTTGAGAGAGAGAGAGAGAGAGAGCTGAAATTAATTACAACTTCTATCTGACTGTCACTGCTTGAGCTATTATCTCTCCTCTCTGATTCCCTTTGCCCTTTCTCACCGAGTGCGGAACTCCGACTGGCTTCTTTTACCTGCTATCTATCAATAGTGTTTCACTGCAGCCGAAACTTTGCGGCGTAACCTAGCACAGACGACAAAATTGCCTGGCGGACTCAGCAACGGCCAAATCGGATCGAATCAATCAAATTAATCTTTCGAAGCAGCGAGATTGACGGGATTACGGGTGTGTTTTGTCACAAACAAATAAATAAATAAACAAAAAAAAAAAACTGATTTCCAAGAATTTAGATGTTATATTTTTTTTTTTACCTCAGAGGTAAGAAAAAAATGCCTTTTGGACTTTTTTTAATTCAATTAAAAATTTATGGTATTATATGTATTATACAGTTTAAAAAAAAATCTATATAGGTTATGGTCCCATATTTTATTTTATTTTTTTAACCGCAAGATGAAAATACAAATAGCAAAATAATGTTTGTGAGCTTGCTGACAGAGTGGACATTTTTGGCTAATTTTGGCATTGAAAAGATTTATCGTCCTGGTATGTGCAAATGTTTGGCCAATTGCCCAAATGTTTTATTATTCCACGACATTTTCATAATGACAGTGCGTGATGGATGATTACACGGCTATCGATCACTTTACATGAAGTAAACAGCCTCGTATTCCGAGCCAAATCGTTTCGATCGGCATCCTCGAGGCTCCACTCCCGCTTGCTTCCCTCCTCCCTAATCTTATGGATGCAAAAATTGACGGAAGCACTTTCTTTCTTCTCGACATTCCACCACTTTGAACTTCTACAATATTATGACTCTCCATTTTGCAGCACGGTGGTGTGGCCGCTTGCTCATTTTGAGTCTCACTTCACTAAACACACACACGCTCATCAAAACACACTAAACGCCCGGGACTGAATAAATTACAGATCCCTTAACGCAAATCATTCGAGAGACGCGTGTTCTCCCCTGGTCGGCAATATGTTCCTCCATCAGCCGACGCTGAGCTAAAAACGGCGCCATGTGTCTGGGTGTAGAGCCCCGAAGTGAAGGTGAAAGGCTGCCGATGAGTCATCTAAACGTGTGTTGATATCATTAGCAACTCACGAAATGAATGAAATGCGTCAGACTTTGTAGAAATGAGGGGGGGGGGTTGCAACAAGGCGTGCACCTGTGTCCAGTCCGCAAAGAACATCCTGCCTGGAGAGGTCTACGACAAGCCCCGAAAGAAAATGAATTTTAAGCCTCAAGAAGAACAAAAACAACCCCAAAAAAAAGTAAAAAAAAAAAAAAGAGCCCAACCATAAAACATGGCTGTCAATTTGATGAAAGTAAAGGCAAGGAGTCTCTTTTGTCAGCATCAATCAAATCACAATTCGCAATTTTGTTTTGGTTTTCTCGATATGAACTGACGCGCCGATACATAAAAGCAGCTACGCGGAGAATACCCAAGCAGGGATGTCTTCGTTTTATTTCCGTTGTAAATCGTCCCGCTCTTTTTGTCTTTCGCATCAGGATTTTCCCGCTTTGAGGCTACAAGGTTAATAATGAGTGATAAGGTCATTGTACCGATACATCAAAAAATGATGCGTCTTTTCGGATCGTGATAAATCATATCAGGGGAAAAATTGGCTGAGCCGAACTTTAGAATCGATGACTGATCCCTAAGTCTTTAAATAAGTGAAGCAATTCAAAGATCTGGGTTAATTATTCCCCAATAAAAAAATAGTGCACGTATTGATTCATTTTTTGTTTGTTTTTACAGATCGACTTGACATTCTAAAAGGCAATAACACACTCATACACACACACGCGGAAAGACACTCACTTCATGTGCTGGTGAGTACAACGGCCGGTTGGAGTCAGCGGCGTTGTACGGCACCGCGTGCGTGCCGGCTGACGTGCGCGTCCTCCCTCCCGCTCCCTTCTCTCCTCGCCCTCCCGCCTCCTTCCTGCAGCCGGCGGCACCGGGGGCCGAGCCAGCGGCGACGCCGCCTTTCTCCACGCCTCCACCCCCGCAGCCGGGGGCGCCCATGCAACAGAGGGTGCCCTGGGCCAGCTCCAGCTCAATTTCTGCATCCATCTCCGCCTCCTCTTGGGCCTCCTTATTGGAGTCGTCCAGGTGCTTCATCAGCACGGCCACCACCACATTGATGAGCACGAACTGGGCGGTGAGCACGAAGGAGACAAAGTACATGGGCGAGATAAACTGAAGGCTGGGATTGCAGGCGTAATCCACATCAGTGGCGTGATCTGGTGGGCATTCCCGCAATGTATCCTGGAAACAGGATGGAGAGGAGGATGAAGATCAGTGGACAAATATAGGTCAGAAAATACTGTAGGAACAGACGATGAGGAGTTCATGAGGCGATTCTGATATTTAGCAGAGTAAAATTCCAATAAATTTATCGACCGATTATTAAAACAATTAATAAATATATATATTTTTACAATAAAGATATGATATCTGTTACAGGCAGAATGCTTGTGGTGTTTGACCCATGAAGACATCCACTTGTACGCGTTTGGGTGGCTCTTTATGTCTGTGCTGATGACTCTCGGTGACACTCTAAGCTCAGTGGCCACTTCTGACAACATCCTCTCAAATGTTACGGGTCACCTTGGTCCAGTGAAGTAAAAATGTAAACAGCGTGATAAATCGTTTTTTTTTTTGTTTTTTTTTTAAATACCAATTGGAATTGAACCAGAAAATATATTGGCTGATTCATAGAACAAACACAACAATTTATTTATTGATTTATTTATATTTTTTGGGACATTCAGCTGCTTGTTAGAAAACAGAAAATTGAACAAAAAGTATTGAAATAGTTGGAAGTGCCTTCAAAACTTTAAAGAAAGTCAAATTAAGTTCACCAGTGAAGGTTACCAGTAGGATTACCCTGATATTTCAAAATCCTGAAAAAGTCAAATATCCTTAGCTCATTGTCAAGTCGAATGACTTTTGTTTTTTACAGTGTCAATTAAAACAGATCATTATTCTCCTGGTATACAATTTTTGGTACACCTCTTCTATTGGGACTCATTAGTTCTGATTTCCAGAGAAAACAAAAAAAAAGCACAAGGAGAACCTGTAAATTTAAACGACACAATAACAGAAGTGGACACTTAGCCAACTAGCTAACGCGGCTAATGCGTGGCAGATTTCGCATCAGTTGACTTCATTTTTCAATTACGGACTACTTCGTGTAACTTTTACTCATCTAGGAGCGCCCAAAAACAGAGGACAAGACTTGCTATCACAATTTTTGCCTCATTTGTTTAATTTCCGGTCAATGTTGATGTTAGTTAGCATGTTGGGCTGAAGGCTAATTTGGCAGCTAATCACTGTTAGCAGAATTATTTGTGTTAGCAGAGGACTGATTAAAGACACAAACACATCTTAATTTACAGTCTCTCATTTTGTTCATTTTCTAAAATACCGGCCACTTCCTGTATGTTTCCAAACGGCTCTTTTCTCCTCATCATGTTTCACCGAATTATATCAGATGGGAGGACAGGTTGATGGCCAAACATCGTCCACACTCGCTGCTCCTCCATAAGATAATTTCTCCTCCCCTGTGGAGCGCATTGGGAGGGAGGATAGCTGCAGGAGGTGTGCGTTCAAGGGTAATTAGTGTTTCGTGTGCGTGTGCAATGAGCCACAGTCACTTCCCAACCCATCAGAGCGGAAATTTGTGTAGCCGTTCGCCGAGCCAGCACATTTCTCCTCCGTCGGAAATCATGATTAAGACAAAGGGATAGTTTGTCTTTTGTCTCTCTCTCTCTCTCGGGGCATCTTGTCGGTTCTCGGTCGAGCGATTTGAGATAAATCTTTTCAGACACCAAGTCATTCGTAAGCGGCACGGTCCATCGGCGATTGGAGAAGTGAGCATGGCGAAAAAAAAATTGAACGCACCTTCATGATGCCATTCCAGTTGTCGCCCGTAGAGACTTGAAACAAAGTCAGGAAGGCCATGCCAAAGTTCTCAAAGGTAGCGTGACGACTCATGCCCTCGCACGGGTAGTCTTGATTGCAAACTGAGGAGGAGAAGGGCGGATGCGGGGAACGAGGGAGGAGGTCAAGCGGAAAGCAGACGGGATGAGGAAAAGAGAGGGGGGGGATACAGTTTGATGTCACAAGAGATAATTTGGACAAATTCGACACGTTCCTCACAGGACGATGCTCTCCTTTTAAAACTGCTAGTAAGCTTCCTTGAAGTCAATTTTTTTTGTGATTAATCGCAAGGAAACCTGTTGCCCCATATGTCCTTGAGCTTGAATCCCAAAATAGTTTTAAAAATGACCTCAAGAAAGTGACACATTTCTCCAGCGCTGTTGGAATTTAACAAGATGAAGAGTATCTTCGAGTAGTGTGGCATTTAAGGACAGTCCTTTTTTTTCCCCGAGCGCTTCTATTCCCTGTTGGCTAACTGTAGGAGAACTAATGAGAAGAGTTTAAGGATGGTGAAAAAAAAAAAATGTTGCTTTTAATGTGATTCAATGAGCACCAGCTGGATCCGCCATACTTTATCTGGAGAAATTAGATAAAAGAAATATATTTTCCATTTATATGTGCTAATGCAAAGAATAATTCACTTTCTGTGAAGCTCAGCAGAAATTTTATGCCCCCTTCTGTTAGTTTGGCAAAATTCAAGTTGCCACCTGACTGTGCTTTTTTTTTTTTTTTTTTTGACTCCCAGAGGACTCCAGGCTGTAGTGGAGGAATGGCGACTATTTTTAATATATTTTTAAAAATATAAATTGTTAAGGTGCATATTCGCCACATTGATCACAAGCATTGAAATCACCTTATAATAATTTAATTTCTTTAGTTACATGTTAAATAAAATAATAATAATAAAAAAAAATAAATAAATATTGCATATTTTTCCAATATCGTGCAGTCCTATTTTTTTTGGTCTCCATTTTAATGTTATTAAAAATTAACATATAATTCAAGGTAATTTTAGCACATTATGTCACAAAAAATAAAATAAAAAAAAAACTGTCAAAACATCAAAATTAAACCGACAGGTATCTTTTTTTTAACCTAGGACAAGACGCAAAGTATTGTTAGGACTCGAAAATTTGAACACAACCCAAATAAAACTGCAACCTTAAAAAACGTCACGTTTCTAGTAATTGCAGTGCAATATTGTCTTCCCATCTCAAAAGTGCACAAAATAGCTCCTCGGAAAAAAAAAAAAATGAAGGCGCACTCCCATGCTGGGTATCAAATGTTTTAACCCAGACGTCTTCTCTGCATGAGTTTTGATGAAAAAGTGACTCACCAAGTTCTCCGAAAAGCTCTACTCCTAAGGCGGCGTAGATGAAAAACAGTAGCATGAAGAGCAGACCCAGGTTACCCACCTGAAACAAACAAACATTTCAAAGCTTAACAGAACCGCTCTCCGCCCCCCCCCTTGCGATTTATAAATACTTTAGCAGCACTTTACACATGCGATTAGAAACTCTTTTTATATCGACGACCGATGGGTTCAACTGAAACCGATGCCGTCACATTTCACTAATTTATTGCGCAAGCTTTTGTAGGTCAAACTTAAAAACAGTTTTTAGGGACACAAAGCCACTTGTGATTAAAATTTGAAAGTTAACCAACGCAATGTTTTCGGTTCCCATTTGATGCAAGGAGGTGATGCTGGATGATTGTCATTTCATTTTAAAAGTGGTATCATAGGAGCGCGGGTCAAATCTACTGCTTTAATGACCTCACACACACACATGGCCATACAAAACAGAACGAAAGTGAGAGATACCTCCCGGAATGCTTTAATTAGCCTGAGTTTTAATTACCTCCCAATGCACTCTTGGGACAGAGCAAAGGGCTCCGTGTTAAAGAGCGCAGATCAATAAAAAAAAAAAACAAAGCCGTGATCTTTTTCTTCACGACTGACGCTAACCTCCTAAAACAAATGCACTCGAACTCTTGCGTTTGCTTCGTTTTATTTTTGGATACTCAGCAGGTGTGGGGGGGGTCGTGCCGCCAATGCCCCCCCCCGCCCCCCTCTAGCTCTGCCAGTGCATCATAGCAGTGTGCTTCTTTAATTTACCGACATGACTCACTTCTTGATCATTTAATCCATTAAAGAGAAGTTTCTTAATCCTAATTTAATGTTTTCCCCAAAACAGTTAAGTGTAAACAGTACGAGAACTACTTTTGACTCTGCCCGAGTACACCATGCGAGGTCCAAAAGGATCCATTTGGATTAGCCTATCTGGCCCATTCATTTCAATCCCATTTCAAGACTTTTGTGATAAACTACAAATGTCAGAAAACTTGGGTCAAGGACGCCACCGATTTTGGTCGCACCGGACATGGTTTAGGCAGCTCCCAGAGTTTTTAGCACACACAATATAAATGTGATGCATTAGTGAGTCATCTATTAAAAGTTGCGAGCTGACAGAGGGGAAAAAAGTGAGTAGGAAACCAGACTGGGAATTCTTTGAGGGCTGGCCGCTCACACTGACATGGAACGTTTGCGTGTGTGTGTGTGCGCGTGTGTGTGTGTGTGTGTGTGTGTGTACCTGAGGCAGGGCTTGGACCACCGTATCCAACAGGGCTCTCATTCCTGTGGCCATCTTCAGCAGCTTCAGGACTGTGCAAATGTGTGGGAGCGAAATGCATTTAGGGAGGGTATACCGGTACGTCTCTAACGCTAATTAGATATCTCATAACCAAACAAAAGTCAGGCTCTTAATTTTGCGCCGTATGGCAAGTTCCCATTTATGTGAAAGGGGAAATTATGGCAAAGATGATCCGCACCTCGTGCTATCCTCAGTACTCTCATGATCCGGATGATGGTGGGGTTGATGGGCAGCGCAGCGCTGATCTCGATCTCCTCCAATGTGATGCCCATCACAGACAGAAGCACAATGGCAAGGTCCAGTTGGTTCCATCTGACACAAACGCACGTTTTTTTTGTTTTTTTTTTACATCGACAAATCATGGACATGGTCAGTATTAAAATTGGTCTCTGTGCCAGTTGTGCATCCCCCCCCCCAATTTTTTTTCTTGTTGTGCTGTAGGAGAATTCTGACCGTGGTGGCCGGATTAAAACGTTCAACGGGCCGCATGTGGCCCCTGGGCCGTAGTTTGCCCACGCCTGTTCTAATCAGTGCTAGTTATTGGTTGGGAGAAGTGGTTTATATGGTGCGTTGAAGCGCTATTTTTGCGGCAATTGAACATCAACTCACTTCTTGACTTGTGTTATGTGAATTTTTACTGGAGTGTTTGTGGTGCAGTCCGTTTGCTACCTTGTAGCGTTTGCCAGCGATCAATAGCTGTGATGCAATCAAGCGCCTTTTGGGCGGTGTTACTTTATAGCTGGCTTCGGTCAGGCCCATTGACAAAATTGCACTGTGACAAACAACAATGCATCTTCTAAAAACCTCCACTGTAAATTCTCAATCGAAATGTGCTCACTTTTATGATTTGCTTTTGTCTTGAAGAATAGGCCTTTGCCTGATATCATCATTTAAAATGGACTTTGCTCACTTCCCGGTATGCTACTTGGATCTTATCGCGCTAAATGTGACAGTCTTTTGAGAATAGCTGTTTTTTTTTCTTTTCTTATTTACAAGAATAGAACAGAACAATTACGCAATGTTTACTCAATGTATGCATTGGCAGTCAGTCTCACAAAATGCTTAATAATCGACACTCTCGCAATTCCTACTGTTGTGTTAGTGTGTCCCTGGCGGCTATTAATGTGTCCTGACAGACATCCGGGCCAAGGGAAAGAAAAACAAATGACACGATGCACAGTGACCACTCGTGTCTGTTGGAGACGCTTTAAAATACATTTGATGCATTAACGTGCGTTACATTCTCTCAAATCAGTCCAGACTATCGTACGACAGACAATTTCCTCTTTTACCTTGTCTATTTTTCTCCATTTGAATGGGATTTAGTTGTCGTCAATGTTATAATAACGTCAAATCACGTTAGTCATATAGACATGACAGTGCGCTCAATGGGGTCACTATGAAATTGATTCCACATAAAAACTGTAAATGGTGTTAGATTAATCTTTAGATTGTGCAGAATTTAACTCATTCACTACCAGCCAAGTAAAAAAAAAAAAAAGGATCTTTGACGTCTTTAGCCGTCAATGGCAGTAAATGAGTTAATGGCGATTTAGGTACAAATAATGTAACCGATTAGACAAATAAAGCATCATTTCCCTGTTGTTTTGCAAACGGTTGGCATGGTCCTCCTGGCCGGCAAACTCACCCCGAAGCGAATGCAAATGAATGAATCACTTTCGTAGAGCTTAGCACGTGCACACAATGACAGTGACCCAATCACGAACAACTTCACACTGCACCTGTCTTTGAAGAAGCGACGGAAGCCGAAGGCGATGAGCTTGAGAATGGATTCCAGCACAAAAGTGGAGGTGAAGAAATAATTGCAGTACTTCAGGGCGAGATCTAAAGACTGGGGAAAGACAGTCAAGAGGCGGGAGTGTGAGTGTGTGTGGGGTTGTGCGCGGTTAGGCTGGGCGAATTATCTCGATTGTTTGGAGTGTAAAAGGCAGGCAGGCCAGAGGCATGAACACAGCATCATATATTCATAAAAATGCAAATATTCACACTTAAAAAAAAAGAAGCAACCACAGTTATACAGTTATACTTAGTTATGCAGAATAACTTAGAAATTCAAATTTCCTTCGAAAACAACGATTTGCGGTGAATACGTTTATTTTCAAAATCACTAGATTATTAACAAAAACAACAAACGCTAAAGGGGTTCAGCTCAGGTTGAAAAGGTTTCGTGTTCACTTCTATTTATTTGCATGAACAATGGAATTTGATTTACAGCTGATAAAATAAAAAAAGAAAAACAACATTACTAAGGAATAAATATTGTACATATCAATAATAAAAATAAAAATTTTGAATGTTCTAGAGTAGGGTTGACGTTCTGAATTTAAAAGCAAGAAAATGAGTGATAGGTAGTCAAAAGGGATACACATTTTTTTGAACAATTTAATTATTATTATTATTCTATATTATTCTTTCCAATAGGAAAGAAAATAGTTTAAAATAGTTTATTTATTGCAGATTTGGCAGTGGTGAAGCATTATTCTATGACTACCTTTTGTTATTTAAAATATTTGAATATAAAGTGTGGGCTGAAATTGATGCCACCAGAAACTGAATAAAAAAAAAACAAAACTCAATTTCAATCATTTAACTCAAATCATTGCATTTGAAAATAGAATTTTAATCGCGCAATTAAATTTGTATTGTTCAATTGGAATGATTGCATTGAAAAGCGAAAACTCAATTGTACTCTGTCCAATAAACTTGAAACTCGAGTGAAAATGGCAAAATTGATTCAAAGTTCTCTTAGGCTGCATTTGATCATCATTGAGAAAATTTCAATTGCTTGCATTTTCACATTCAGTTTTCTTAAAAGAAATTCAATCCCTCTCAATACAAATTCAATATCCGTGCAGATTAGCACAATAATTTAGAGAGAGTAATTTTTTTTATATGCACTGGATCACATTCTGTGTCACTTTGCCTCATGGCAAAGGTCGACAAGGTCGAAAGAGCTACCAAAAAGGCGTGTTGTTTTAAAATAACACTGCCAAATGTCTTCCCCCTGAGAACAAGCTTGTAAAATCGTCAGTAGTTTGCAAAATATCGAGGGGAAAAAAAAAAAAAAAAAAAGGTACCAAAGGGGAAATGAGAACAAAATGAAGACATCAGCGCCAGACCACACTCTCATACATAAATCATGTCTTACGTGAGGTTGATTGTAGTGCTCGAGGGACATTGTGATGACGTTGATGCAGATGATGAAAGTGATGATGAGGTCCAGGTAGTGGTTTGTGCACAGCGTGTGGATCATCAGGCGCACGTTGCTGTAGCTGGAGTAATAGGGAAGCTTTTGGGCTTCTGTTGATGTAAAAAAAGAAAAATTAAATGCAATTTATCGAAGCTGTTAAACATATAATAGTTACACCTTAAAGTTTTTTTTTTGTCAGCTGTTTTCTGCAGCTCATGAGCAATTTTGGTATTAATTTTTTTTTTTTTAAAGCCTCAAATCCTGTATAAACTTATTGTGACGGAAAATGAGGAATCCCGCTGCCTACCACCATAATGAAGTAAAAATCTGTGCCAAATATGTCAATAATGCCAGAGTGCTCATTTCAACAAGTCAGAAAAAAATTGTATTAGTGCCGTCAAGTGGTTAATTTTTTTTAACTAATTAATCACAACAGAATTGCGATTAATCACATTTTTCAACTACTATTTTTTGTGAAGCATATACCAGATGGGTACTTGAATAATATCTCGGAATTATCGCGAAATCACCAAATATGAAGTATTTTAATTCAAAGACGGTTATAATAGCTTTCTTTGATTCTTGAATGTGATCAAATGTGACATTTTTACGTAATTTTTTATTTTTCAAATTAATCTCCTGAGTTACCGCTTTCATTTTGACAGCTCTAAATAGTATAAATCTGATGATGCTCAAGATAGCTGAGTCATTTGTGTCTTAATAAAATTGAGAAAAGACGACAATGGATCGAAATTTTTAGCCGCATCACACATTGCTCTTGAGATTTACACCCTGTTGACAATGTCAAAACTGTTAAGTGTTCCGCCATATCTAATTTAGTGTCTCCTAAAAAGATTTTTTTTTGGCACTCCACTGAAGATCTCCTTAAATTATTTTCTGTTTTTGATTAACCATGCTATGCTCATCAAAACCCATCTGATTTCTACATAACCTTCATCAAACTTTACATGAAATAACATCCTCGTCTTACTCCTCCTCTTTTTTTCCATCCGCCGCTGACGTTTCTCCTCGCGCCTCTTGGCCTCCTCCACCTCCTGGTGCTGCCGGCACTTGTGAAAGTTCTCCACCACCACGCCGACAAACATGTTGAGGACGAAGAAGCTGACGATGAGGAGGAAGGAGATGAAATAGAGCAGCATCCAGGGGTTGTTGTTGGTCACCGGCTTTGGCGCGTCGTCACGTATTAGGTTGGAAAAGGAGAGACGGGAAAGAGCGGGATTCATTAGGAGTGACTTGAAAGACAAATTGGAGTATTAATTCAGAATATTTTGTCGGGAACTAGTATGGCGTTTGTTGCTTCAAAGTGTTTACCTGTTGGTCCACGCCGACAGCATCTAGACCGTGATACATGATGTTGACCCAGCCGTCTTTAGAGGCCAGTACAAACAAGGACATCAGGGCCTGAACAATAGTTGAAGAGAGGAAAAAAACCCAAAACAAAACAATATAAGGTACGACAAAATATACACGCAATGCATTTTTTTTTTATCCGTTAATAAAAACAAGACTGACCTGCCCCAAATTGTCAAAGTTATACTTATGGTGAACCCACTTGTAGTTGGCTTGTAGACAATCGGATTTATTGGTGATGTTTTTAACATCAGTTCCCAAGCAGTAGAAGAACTTGCCTTTAAACAGCTGTTGGAAAAAGTAGAAGACAAACAAAGGACACAAAGTCAAATAATGAGCTGATCACGTTTTGCTGCGTCTTTAAAAACAACGAGGTAAATGATTTCTTTTCTGAGACCAAAACAAGCTGTTCAAGTACCCCATCCGTGCAAAAGGACCACTGATTAGCAAGCTTCTGTGAAAAGCAGCAATAATTCTTCAAAGTGCACAAGATTAAAAATTTCGTCACACCGTTGTCTCAAAAAGCTGTCCTACCTGGACGCCAAGGATACCGAAGATGATGAAGAAAGCGCAGCAGATGAGGACAATGTTGCCGATGGGTTTAAGAGAGGTAATGAGGGTCTCTACCACCAGCTTCAAACCTGGAGCTCTACTGATCACCCTGTAGAGAGGTTTTTGATAAAAAAAATTAAAAAAATCACAAAGAAATATATGCAACACAAATTTATGACGAACATTATCACTTTACAAATCACCTCCGTAGTGACGAAATGGCACCGATTCATTTTGTGGGCCAAATAAAAATAATGACCATATTTATCACCTTGAAAAATGAGTAACACGTCACTTTTACCGCACCTGAGAGGACGTAACGTCCTGAGCAGACGGAGCACTCTGAGCACACCCAGGATCTTCGCCCCGCCCGCCATTGACACGACAATGTCAATTAAAGACACAAAAACCAGGAAGCCATCCAGAATGTTCCAGCTGCTTCGCAAATACGCCTGCTCCCCCATGTACAGGCCCATGGAAACCACCTGGAGGGAAGACATTAAAGAAGGGAAGGAAGGTGAAACATAATCTTCGAGAATGACGTGTGAAAGTGAACAAAAAGCATTACAACAAAATATGTCTTTGACACACCACAGTATTTAAAAAAATAAATAAAAAAATATTAACAAGGTTTATTCATTTAAATTTTTTCAAATTCGACGGGCCGGATTAAAACGTTTAATGGGCCGCATGTGGCCCCCGGGCCGTAGTTTGCCCACACCTACAACAGAATAGCACAAGGGCAAAAAAGGAGAAGATCAGAAGGAAGACATCACTAGAACTATCATCAAACGACAGAAGACAGCAGTGTCAAATATTTGGACACAGACATTCACGTTAGATAAGAGAGTACTTTTTATTCTTGAGCAGGGCTGGCACATAAAAAAAAAAAAAATGGCCGTGGCATTTTGGCTTAGATCAGACATCACACCCAGTGATGCTGATTATTACAGATGTGTTTTGCCGGTCTAACAAGTTGGTCTGATCAACCATCAGAGGTCGGAAAAAATGCCAACATTATTATTGGTTGGTCAACTCGCTTGCAGTATGAGAAGTGGAAATCTGTTTAGGTCGAGAGAAAGTCTCATGGCTTGTATAGTTTGATTTACGGCCAGCGGGACTGATTCTGAAGGCTCTGGGCAGATTAGATTGACATGGCAACATGTAGAGGCTGAAACCTGAGAGGACAAAATGTTTAAGAACCCCAAAAAAACGACAAAATTAAATTGGGAATAAATTCATACAAATTCATGGATCAAATATTCAAAATTTTTGTTTAAAATGAGGTCGTTGCTTCGGATTGTAAAATTCAAATTTCACGGGAACAGAGGGCAAGATGACCCCACTGCACAAACGGAGATGCATAAAAATACGCTTGGATGAATTTAGTATGACAGAACTGACCTCAACCTCGTAAAAAGTCATTTCATGTTTTACTTCTTTTTCTTTTGGAACGACCCATAGTCCCAATTCGTTGGCGCCGTGTAACTCAATCAGTCCAACATAGACACAGTGCCATCTTGTCAGCCAATGTGAGCTGACTGAGGCAAAAAAAACCAACAAAAAAATCGACAACTGACATTCGAAGGCGTTTACTCCAGGGAATTTGCGCCAACATCCTACAATGTTGCCTTGCATTCCTCCAAGCGCTAACCTGCAAAATCTCGTTCTGATTTACAGACTCCAGAGTATCAAATAGTTGTGCATTGCACCCCACTCCCAAAACACTCCCTCAGAAAAAAAAAAAAAAAAAAGAAAAACCATAAAATATCGAGCAACATGCTGACCACTTCATCAATCCTGCTGTGTTGTGCCTTTTACTTGGCTGCATCTCGTACACTAACACGAAGCTCAGCAGCGGCGTCCTGCCGAGAGACGAATGCTACACACACTCAAACCAACACGTGTTATTTGGACACACAAGGCTCAGACAGACAGAGACACAAAGGGATACATGTACAGCTCGGCCGGGGGGCTGACAAGTCTGCGGCTGCTTGACGGCGCGTGATTGGTTAATAATTGATTGTGGGAGTGCATAATGGATGGCCCACTTGTGCCAAAGGATCGCAGAGAAAACAGACACTATCGGTGGGAGGTGGAAGGAGAGATGAAACAAGGAGGGAAAAAATGAAAATAAAAATGAAAGAAAACGGACTCATGGGGAGGGATTAAGTGTGCGCATGTGCAGGTGTGTGTGTTGGGAATCTTCGCTTGACATGGTAAAAAGTTACCTTGAGTGTCATCTCGCCCACAAAGATGGCAGTAAAGATGTAGTTGGATATGGTGAGAAAGACTCTTTCCTGGATTGAAAGAGACAGGCAGACATCAAGAGAGGTTGACGTTAAAAAAAAAAAAAAAAAAAAGGCACAATGTGACAGTAAGGATGAGTAAAGCTTTCCTTATGGCACCTTTTATGTCATAAAAGTTAATTTGGTTTGAATAATTGCAGGAAAATCTGCAATAATTTCAATGACACTCATCAATTCGTTCTCATTAAATTTTTGTTGGATTTTCTATTAAAAAAAAAAGCAATGCACCATAATGTTTTTTTGGGGAGTTTTTTTTAATTCATAACATAAAAAAAAAAAAAAAAAAAACAATGCACCATAATGTCTTTTGGGGGATTTTTTTTAAAATTAATAACATTTAAAAAAAAAAAAAAAAAAAGAAGCAATGCACCGAAATTTCTTTTTGGGGATTTTTTTAAATTGATAACATAAAAAAAAAAAAAAAAAAAAAAAACAGCAGCATTATCATATTGAAATGTGTCTCTGCACCCGGAATTTATATATTTGGACATGTTCAACGTGTAATAAAAAGTATGTGTGCCCAATTTTGAGAACTCTAAGTACTTCTACACACTCAATTTCAATGTGACGAACCAAAACGGTTGCTAATAATAATTCCCAATAGAAATTGTTGCATGAATCCCATCGAAATCGTCTTGAGTCATACATGCGCATCCATGCATTTGATTGATTTACCAAGCTGCCCTGGAGGATCTTGGGTCTCTCAAGAGCCACTGTGATGCAATTGGAAAAGATGAAGGCCAGCACCACGTAATCAAACAGCTTATGAGCGATGATGGACTGGCAGATCTGTCTGAACCTAAACCAGGAACATGTTAAAAAAAAAACAACAGAAGCGACACCAATGAGGGGAAAACCCGGAAATGCAATTGTTGTTTTACTCCAACTCCACCTGTTCCAATACAATTAAAATCCTTCTCTTCACCGAATTACAACACGCGAGCGGGTAAGCCCCGGCCTGCTGTTGCAAAGCAGAACACAGAGCACATCAAAAGAGATACAACGGGACGAAATATACTGAATGCACGTTTCCAAATTTGGCATGTGGCACTGTTTGTGCTGCCCAAAAGCAATTAAATGTCCTCACCGCGACGCGTATTGGAATGGAAGGAAAGAAAATGAACTAAATGAAAAGAATAATCAGTTTTACAAGCCATGCGGCAACATTTCAATGCATTTTATTAAAGCGCTGCATCTAACTGAAACCACAAAAGATGATGCAGGATATGAAAGAAAGCCTCCCGTGACTGTTTCTTGAAATGGCAATCGATACCCTAATGGAGTCTTGGGTGCTCTCTTTTGATGAGATGGGATGGCGGGCGGGGTGGTGGTGGTGGGGGGGGGCATAATTTATTTTCGTAGCTGTGAATTTTCCTGAGGCTAATTTGAACCAACCCGCAATAATGACATCATGAGCGTCTAAAAGACGAAGAGAGGTGGACCACGGCGACTCACCTGTTCTGTGGAGAGAAGAGAAACACTGACCAGTCCTCTCTGGTCTCACACCAATCCGGTTTATGCGCCTCCAACATTTTCTGGATGCGGAAGCACAAGCTCTGAAACCAAAAAGAAAAATACCTATCAGCGCAATCCGTCACACGTTCTAAGTCATAGACATAAAAATGTACCAGGCGGGTTCTACACCTCCCCTCAGGCTTTAAATTATTTACAGAATTGAAAGACATACAGAAACAGCTTGGAGCGTCTACCAACATTACCATCTGTATAGCGCTCTTCCCCGCTGTCTAAATAGCCCTTTCTAATTAAGCGTGTTTCTCTTTGTACACAACCTTATTTACAATGGAAACAATCAAGCTCTCACGGGGCCTGATAGATAAGAAGTAGCGAGTTTATACAAAGTGCTTGGAAATCCCACACATGAGAGCGGGGAGATTCTCGCATGTGTAAAAAACGGTTGTACTAAAACAAGAGTTAATAGCGGGGTTAGGGACAGACACGGTATTTCTTTGAGTTTAGATTCCGTCTGTGGAATGAGACCGTTTGTTTGATGTCAGGGAATAAGCATCCATTCTTTCCATATTGCGTATTCTGTTCACAACAAACAGCAAGGGAGGGAGCCAATCACAGTTGATTACGAGTTGGACTAGTCGCCATTAAAGGCCGATTGGAAATAGACCGCATTCATGTCGGATGGATCCATTTAGTCGATCATACCGAGATGAGAGGATCATGTTTTAAAAGAAGAATACCTTGTATGAGGCAGGATAATTGAAAAAAAAATGTATTCCGATTAATATTGCACTCATGGGATGAAAATTAAACGGAATAATTAGTCGACGTAAGCGGCGGTGCCATGTTGGGGGAAATCATTGTCAGCTGCAGATTTTAAATGACAATGAAGATAAAGCGCGCAAATGAACGGAATTGGCTCAACGATGGTTGAGACGATTCTATGTGCACCATAGCTGAGATGGAAAACATGTAGCGGTCATCAAAGGAAGCGTAGCGAGAATAAGAAGTCATGGACATCGGGATAGTTCACATGGAATCGTACTCTCGTGAGAGTGTAAAAGTCCTAAAAATGGCGGCCCCCATCGGCAGATGTGATGATTTCAATAAATAGATTTCAGAGTAAATACCTGATAGATACGTGTCGATTTCAGAAAACAGCAGCTGATAACGATGTTCAGATTTAAAAAGACAACAAAGTTTTGACATTTTTGGTTAAATTCTCAATGGCTGCATAGATTAGCTTGCGTCATGGCACTAGTTTTATGAGAACCACAATACAAAATACTTTGTTGGACATGAAAAAGTAAAGAACTGCACTGTGAGGTTTTCTACAAGATCCTTGTTTGGGCTTGTTTAAGGTCCTCAAGTTTTGTGGCTGACTTGACAAAACGGGCTGAACATATCGTCTGATTTCAGTTCCTCAAAGTTTTACAGAATACAAAAACATCTCACCGGTTGAAAACTGAAACTTACATAGTCAAGCTCATCGTCCATGTCTTCGTGGCCCTTGCTACGCGTGTTCACCTGAGGAAAGACTTCGGAAATCAACCTTTGGTGGTTTGTCCTGCTATCCTGCTCGGTCTGATGTGGAGGAGGTGGGTGAAGAAGCTGCGCCAGAGGAGTCTTGCCATTACAGTCTTGGTACACTCCTCCGATGACGCTCAGACTCTCAAAGCCACCGCCGCCACCGATGACCATCCCTCCAGGGAAGCTCTTCCTCTGGTGAGCGTGCAGTGCTGCGGGGGACACAGGACGATGTGACAACGGAGGAGGATGAGGAGCTCCTGGGACTTGGAGCAATTGGGGAAGCTCCAGAGAGAGAGCCCGGCGGTCCCTCCGGGGTACAAAATGTCCCTGGAGAATAGGATGGCGTAGATGAAGCGTGTGAGAAGCAACGGCGGGAGGAGAGAGAAGGCTTTCCTCCTCATCTGGGTGTACGCTGTGGAGGTGGCGGAGTGGGGATGAGGAGGCACGGGGGCCTCGGATCCGAAGGCTTCCGCCAACGACTCCTCCCAGGCCCCCTAACCCGTAGCCGTAGAAAGGCCTGGCCGAGGTGGAGGTGAAGGCTGGACTAGCTGAAGGAGATGACGAGGAGCAGGGGCGAACTCCGATCAGGCTGTTCCAACTGGAGCGGCGAGCCCATGGGGCTTGATGGTGGCGGGGCGGCGGGCGACCCCAGTTGTGGTAACCGCGACCTGGATACTGAGAGACAAAAGAAGAGATGCTCCTAAGACTTTTTGGATTGCTAAACACAAATGGATCCAAGGGTTGCTCGTGTCTCTTTTTGAAGAAAAACTAACAAAACGTTATGCCAGAATGTGCATGACCACTTAGCACATTTCGATAAAGCAGTGGCGGGAGGTGCATTTCACAGACAGACCTAAAAATGGCCTCTCAAGTGTATATGCAATTAAATCCACACTTTTACCTCCTTCGGCCATTGTGATTTAAAAAAGGAAGAATATATTTGAGATTTTTCGAACGGTCGCCAGTTACGACTTTCCGGTGTGTTGATTCCGTAGAGCACCGCCCCTTCACGAGTGAGTATCCAATCACAAAACGCGTTCATCACCTTCAGCGTAAGGCCAGCGAGAAGGCTCACTGGAACCAACTTGTGATTTGATCTATGAACGCTGAAAGCCCATCGACTTTGACAGAATAGCGTGTGCTACTGGAATTGTGAAATCTGCCTGACAACACGAGCTAGCTGAATTCTGATTGGATAAAAACTCTCACCTAAAAATACAACACTAGGATATAATATGACGTCAATGTGAAGAATATGATCATTTTTTCTTGATAATGTTAGCCAGCAGAGAAGGTCTTGACGGCCCACCACTGGTATCCAGACAGGCAACCGGTACTTGCATATTTGAGGAAATGTTTTGCCAGTTTTTGTGATGACTGACGAGGACCTTGTTCATGATCACCATTTTAGATGTCTTTGATAACAGAAGGATTAAGATTCAGCGTCAACTAAGGGGTTTTACCCAACCCCCGTCGGATTAAGTAATTAACCTTGCCTCAATACTTTCCATATAGTGCATTATTAATCAACTAAATGGCCTTTTTACTTGATCAAATAGTTTCTTTTGCAAATTAAAAAAAACAATAAAACCGATGATTTGCTGCAGAGGAAAGTCGCTCATAGATTCACGAAGACTCAGACAAGCTGCAGAAAGTCAGCAAATATAGCCCACAATATCAAATAAATATTGCCGAATGTCATATTAAAGCAAAAATCAATGCACTGTCGCAAAAGATTCATACATTTGTGGCTCCGGTTCACTTACCGCAGACTTCTGCTCCAGGTTGGCCCTGCCAAGAGAAATGACGCTGTTCTTCCTCGACCCAAGAGCAAAGCTCAGTCTCTCTCCAGGAAATAGGCTGGCAGGCAGTGGGCCCAAGTCCAAGTGTCCATTAGGGGTTAGCGTGCAGATCTTTGGGTCTGTGTGAAAAGGCCAAGTCCAAAAACTATTATGTACGAACGAACGAAAGAGCAAGAGACCTCGCGAAAACAGAGACGAGACATTTTTCTTCTCCTTTTTACTTCGACATTATTGCAGATAGGTGAGCTGAATTTAAACGCCATTACTTCCAAGAATACATTTCCTCAAGTGACATAATGGCCAGTTAAGAGAGACACAGGGTGGTTTAATCCAAGTCGAATCACCTCGAAAGAGCCAAAGATGAGCTCGTAATGGTGATACCCCGCCAGCAGGTTGTCCAATCTTTAAATAGTAAACGCTTTAATGTGCTGCTACATGCTAATTTATTGAGTGTGATGCTTTGGGTTTTGCCAGGAGCGAGAAAGGAGACGAGTTGTGAAGAGAAATGTCAATTGTGCTCTTTAGACAGGAAAACGATGCTAAGCTAAGGTGAGAAAATTGAGTCAGAACAAAACATACGTGCTGGCATTTGTGAGCTGTATTTTTCGAAAAGGAAGAAGTACATACCGACAACAATTGCAACAATTAGATATTTTAATGATTATTATTAACCATGTCATGGTTTGAAATACCGGAATGTCAGGAACAACCTCCGATAGGATTTAATACCTGAGAGATGGAGAGAGTCCTTCTGCTTATCGTTGTCCTCAAAATTACAGGACGACCTGTCATCATCGGAGTAAGAGCGGTTTGCATCTCCCTGTAGAAGGACAACAGCAGAGTGAGATTAAATTGTACAACGTTGTCGTCACACAAGAGAAACTGGAATGCCTGACGAGGACCAAGACAGCAGTGTCCAAAATATTTAATTTAATTTTTTGGAAAAACATTTTTTGTGTACATGTTGCCCAGAGTCTTACCTCAGCTTGAAAACCCTCCACCAAGATGGCTACCAGTAAATTGAAGAGCACGTAGTTTCCAAACGTCATCAGCGCTACAAAGTAGAGGGCGGCGCAAGGTGAGGTGGAAGCCATGCCATTGTACAACACCATATTCCAGTCCTCCTGAGTCAGAATCTACAAGCCGGTACACACATTGTGAATAACACGTAGCACAATCAAGATATTTTAATAAGTGTTAAACATCTGGACCTGAAAAACGGTGACGATGGCCCAGAGGAGGGAATCAAAGTTCTTCCTGTCAGGCACAGTGTCTCCTGCGTCTGTCTTCAGGCTGAACTTGCAACCAAAGATGTGCATCCCCAGGATACTGTGACACAAGAAATACGTTAAGCTAAATCCTCTCGCCGTTTGCTAGCTTCACGATGTAATTCTTTTAAATACCCTAAATGTATAACGTTCCTAGAAATGTTATGCCAGCTGAGGAATCCCCAGTTAGCGCGCAAGCTAACTGGTGGCTATCGCCTTTTTTTTAAGGCTAATTTGATATATTTGGCGATTTTTTTTTTTTTTTAATCGTTCAAATGTTGTTGCCACTCTTCTCTGTGGTCCGTCAAATTTACAATATTTATTTTCACTTTACCCGGATTTTAAGTGCTGTGCATTATTGCCCATTAAAAGCCCATATTCTTTAGTTTATGTTATAGTCGCCTCGGGTGCTATTCAGGTAAAAACTGAGCAGAATACTGAGGGGACGGCTAATCAGACAGGCTCAACAACATCCAAAATTTTGGACAACGTCCTGAGACAGATTTGGATGATGGATTGCGTGCACTCTGGATTTCTTGACGCGGCATCTTTTGAGTCACTGTTGTCTTTTTTGTTTTAAGTGCCAAAATGTCTTTCACAGTTTATAGCAGTTTAGTTCTTTACAGTCTGCAGACAGTCATATTAGCAAGAACATAATCATAACTTTTATGGTCAAAGCGAAGCAAGCGGAGCCAAAGAAGAGAATTGCTGAGACATACAGGGCTTTGGGAAATTATGATTTGGCACTTTCATAATTAACATAACCCTACAGTTTTCCCACAAACATTTTTCAGGCCTTTGGCTGTATGTCTGCGTGGACTGTTCTACGACTATACACAGGACTTTAATTTTCTATTCCCTCAGACGATGTTTTATATCACGATTAAATTTATCGCTGGTTTGAAAGCCTCTTGAACAAAGCACATATTACTATATGAAGATATATGTGCAGTAATAAATAGCAAAAAAGCGCAAACAAATCTCGTTACCTGAAGATGAAGATGAAGAGCATGAGGAGCATACAGAAAGTTGCCACGTTGTCCATCGTCTTCATCAGAACCACCAACTGACGCCTCAGCGCGGGCATGAACCGGACCAGTTTTATGACCCGCAGCAGTCTGAAGGTCCTCAGCACCGACAAGCCACCATCCGCCTGACCGATAATCTCACACACACTGGGTTGGATGTAAGAAGGCAGAGGTGGAAGGTCAAAGGTTGAGAAGTAGCTAAACCAGGGGTGGGCAAACTTTTTGATTGGCGGGCCACGATGGGTTCTAAAATTTGACAGAGGGGTCGGACCAGGAGCAGATGGATGGAGTGTTTTGGTAACCTCACCTCATCCGGGAAAAAAAATTTAAATCTAATTTTAAATGAAAGTGAACAAAAGCATTGGGTAGTATTTAGAAAATAAAACATCAACAAGTTTTATTCATTTAATCCCCCCCCCCCCCCCCCCAAGTACGGCGGGCCGGATTGAAACATTTAACGGGCCACATGTGGCCCCCGGGCCGTAGTTTGCCCACACCTGAGCTAAACTATCAAGCCTTTAAAGATTCAAAATGAAGGTCTAAAAAGATGAGCCTCGAGTTCTACTCCATCCATCTCGCCTATAAATAACGAAAAAACCAAAAACAAAACAAATCTCATCGACGGCCACACCTGATGATGACGATGATGCCGTCAAAAATGTTGTACGGGTTCCTCAGGTAATCAAAGAAGCCGAAGGCCGTCAGCTTGAGGATCATCTCCAGGGTGAACATGCTGGTGAAAACAATATTGCAGATCTCCAGCACGTTGGTCAGCTCCTCCGGCTGCGTTAAAGGAAACACAACAGACTTCCAGTTACCAAATGGACACTCGGCACACAAAACAGCCGACAAGCCGCGGCAAAGTTGGCGGTCCGTGTCAGAGGAAAAGTACGCTCACACACCTCCATCCACCCCTTTAATCCGCTTTTTTCTCCCAATCTATCTTCATCCCCTCCAGCTCCCCAACTCCGCTTTTCCTTCCTTTTTTTTTTTTTTTTTTTTTTTTTTTTTTTTTTTCCAAAGTCTCATTATCAAGGAGAGCCATCTCTTGGAAATCAATATGGTGCTGTCGATCACAGAGGAGGAGAAGGGTGGCAGAACGGGTCAAGGCGAGTGGAGAGGAAAGAAAAACTGGTGGAAGCAAATCAGTCCGAATGCAATGAAGCTCAGTTGGCGGCGATAATGTTGCGGAAGATAAAAACGAAAACTGAGCACCATCGAAGCTGATCCATTTATCTGAAAACGGTTTGATAAAACATCTGGAATGTTCCGCTCTCTGTAAACAAGCACGCTATCCAAATGACACACGGGCTGATTAATGATTTTTTTTTTTTCTTCTCGCTACTTTATTCAGTATCAAAAATGAACAATTCTGAATTTCTACGACCGAGCAAGTTTGCAGAAAACGTCTGTGAGCAATTTGGCGCTGATCCAAATTGGGATCGTTCAACCTTGGTGGAGGTTTGCGCTCATCTCAGAGCGGTCAGGTGTGACCCCATTTGGAAGCAAGTGTAATCACAACAACGACAATTGATTGAAACATACACGATAAACACAAACCGAAAAGGAGATTACGACCCCTCGATGCCGCAGTTTAACAGCTCACATATCATTTTCTTCCGGATTTTTCCTCAACTCATTATCTGACGATCGTTAAGTCAAGGTCTTCTTCGTCTAGCCTTACTTCACTTCCGTTACAAGTCATCTTTAGTGTCCTCATTTTGTGAATGAGGCTTCAGTGATTAAACAAGGGTGGTATTTCAAATAACATTTTGTCGAGCTGGTGCGGAGGACTGAACCGCATCAAACTGCGCCGAATTTCAAATATGATATTTTGCCCGACTCGTCGCAAAATAAAGGTCCCCCAAAAGCACAGAAATACCTAACAGGGTGGCAATCAAAACAGAACATTAATATCATCAGCCAAGTGAAAAAGCAAGCAGTTTGGTTACAACGTCAGTGAGTGTGTGTGCGTGATAAGGCATTTTTAAAAATGTATTTATTTATTTTTTCATGCTTGACGCCTTGAATATGTCTGAGTCAGATTTCGTAATATGTGCAGGTGTCTCCTGGGCCGAGTACATACAAATGCTGCTTTTAAACATGGGCAGTCCGTCCTGGGGGTGAACGGTCCGACCTTCCAGCCCGGCCGGATGCCCTTTTTTGGGGCGGGGTGCTGTGACAATTAAAAAAGGGTTCGATTAAAATCAAAGGCCAGAGGTTGATTCTAGTACGGCCCACGAATCTGGACCTCGACAATTTTTATGAATAAGGCCAAAGGGTCGAGGCCAGAACCGTACAGAGATCGCAGCCGGACAGCGAGGGGACTGACCTGCAAAAAAGGGTCAAGTGCCCAGCTTCATATATTTGTTTGAGGATACAAATACAGGTGCAACGACGGTTATATTTTTATTCACTTTTTACTGTTACAATCCACTTGCATCGGGGCCAAGCGGGGAAATGATCAACCTCATGTTTGAGGGCTATTGGCATTTTGCAGAAAGTACCACCGGACACTTCTAAACGTTTCTTGAGAGGTCACAATCAAGTACTTCACTTAAAAGAAGTACACTCCTGATATGAAAGTTCCTCTTTGAAGGAAACTAACACATCTGCTCACGAGCTTTAAATGAGATTGGACCTTGCCGCTACAGAACCGACACATGACGGTATGGCCGCTCGTGTGAGAAGGAGGAAGGCTCAAACAAAAGCGTCAGTGAGAGCGTGCATGCAAATGCATGTGCTTGCACATATGCCAGCTTTGAAACGCGCACGCTCAAACTCGCGGGAAAATCGAGACGAAAAATGCTGCGTGACCGGCGTCTGTCTCGCTCTTCTCACCGCCCCCCCCTCCTCCTCCTCCCTCAGCCTTCGTTTATTTTTAGAGTCTTCAGAGACAGGAGAAAGCAACTATGCCGTACACTGTCAAAGAGTGCGGGGGTGGATGGGAAAGAGGCAGAAGCAGAGAGACGAGAGTCAGAGAGAAGCCAAGACACTTGGGGTAAAGCAGGAAGGAAAGATGGGAGGAAGGAAAACTGCTAGGAAGGCAGGAAGCAATGCGGGCTAAGCGACATGCGAAGGCATTCTAGGAGAAAATAATTAGAGAAGGTAGCGAGGGAGGCGGCGAGGAATACCATAAAGTGAGCAAAATCTTTTTACCCACACAAAAATGTAAAGCATCACGTGCCTCTCGTGTTTTGCAGCTGCGTTCTCTCTCACGTGCCTTCACACATCTGACGTGTCTCTGCCTCTCACAAGCACGGCTGATGTTAAAAGCCGGCGTATCCGTCGCCGGGCTAAATGTTTACACCTCGTCCCTCCCACGCCATCTGACACAAGCGCGCCAATCAGACACACACGCGCGCACATGCGATCAAGTGGATGTTCAATTGGTAGAGCTTTATCAGCTCAAGCTGAGGTGATTTGTAGGGTTTAGGAAGACTAATTTACATTTATGGCCAAACATATTTTGCGTCAAAGGGCTGTTTTGTGTAATATTTTTTTCCCGGTTTAAAAGATGAAAAGCAAAGGGAATGTTTGGAAAACAGGAAACATATCGCAAAGAATGCACATATTGAAATCTACTGGGCCCTTAATGTTAAGTTGTTGTGATTTGGTGTGATATAAATAGAAATCAAATCATTTGTAAAGCATGGACGACACTTGAAATGACAAAATTCCAATCCTGAGACAAATGTGCTGCAGTGGACTATAGCAAAAATCTGCATATAATTGGCGCTCATTACTACATTAAAAAAAAAATTATTATTATTCATACCATAAAACAATTTGAATAAACAAACAGAACTGCGAGTATGTGGAGGTCCGCTGTACATTTTACATAGTTCTAGACAACAACACACAAACACACACATACACAACTATGAATAAGATTTATGTTTCCTCAGTGGGATCCAACACCGGACAGCATAAAAAAAAAGTTGATTTAGATTATTATGCTTATTAATAGTAAAATTGCCAATCTGATTCCGTTTTTTTTCCCTAGCATCAAGTTTTTTTTCTTTCTCCACACCAGATAAGCAAAAGTCGATTGGTTAGCTGTAAGAGTACTTGCCATCTTTTTACGATTGGACTCATCTGCAGCTATGTGTCAACTTGCTTGTGCATTCACAATTGAGACAGTGCGGTGAGAGGTGTGTGCGGCTCCCAAGGAGAGGATTAGTGCTGTTTTCTTTCTTAACCATGTAAGTGTGTTTTATGTACATACATACACACACCTACATATATTTCCAAAAAACAGGGATCTTATAGCTCAAAAACTTGATGTGATAAAAAAAAAAAAATGAGATCAGTTCTGGATTCCATACACAAAATAAAAAATCGCTGTCAGCCCTAACGCAACAAAAGTTGTGTTAACCATTCATTCATTCATTCATTCACTCAATGTGTCCGCTTTTCAGGCATCCACGCTTCAAAAGAAAACGTCTTACCTGATTGTGATGTTCGATGCCCATACTGATGGTGTTGATGAGAATAGCAATCATAATGCCCCTGCTGAAGTACTTGCTCTCCACAATGCCCCAGAGTTTTCTCCTGATTTCATCCCACACATTCTTACACTGTCCAAAACAGCTTCTCTTCTTCTTCTTCTTCCCTTCATTCGCACCACCCCTCTCCTCTAAGTGGTTGTCTTCCTTGTCCGTCTCCTCCACAGCCTCCCCCTCGTCGTCATCTCCACTGGCGGCGTCTCCCGCAGTCCTCGGGCCCTCTTCCAGTGCTAAAGTACACAATGGGCAGTCCTGTGGGTTCTGAGGCACGGTCAGGCAGATGGAGTTGTCGAGTGGCCGGAACTCATGGTCTTGCTTGCTTTGGTGTGGACAGTGGGATACTGGAGAGATGTGGACGAATAAAGTAAATAACAGAGTGCAAAATGGCTCTTGGCAAGAGGATACACAGCTGCTAGCAAGCTAGCTAGAATGGCTGTGTGAAGAAGCAATTGAGAGCCAAAAACAAGTGTTTCATTTGAGCAAAGGGATAAAGTGCAATAAATACCATCTCTACTATGAATTATGACACATCTGCTGTCAGCCTTTTGTCATGTACGGATGCTTTATTATTTTATTTATTTTTTTGGGCAGGTGGACGCCTTAGTGAAATGCAACGACAGAACGGACAGCGGGCGCAGGAAGATTATTTTATGAAAAAGGACCGGGGACCATGATGAAGGTTGCCCAGGTCACGAACGAAGGACGGCCTGGCAAGCGGCCATCCCTGGCAAATAGTCTCTCAGTCATTTAAAACGAGCACACGGAGCTACGCAGAAATTTCCCTCAGGGTTACTTGGCATTTGGCAGTGGCCCCGAAGAGCACAGCCCTTTCATTGTAACACAATTCCATGTCAATTTGAGTTCACTGAGCCGAGGATATCTTACTCACATTTGGGATGCCTCGGGTGATGCCTTTCTCCGTTCTGATTGACTCCACCCCGCCTGTTGCCTCTGCCTCCACCAGCGGGCGGGGGCTTGCCCCTCAGCGTGTAGTAGAGAGCTGCCGATCTCCTCCTGGCCTTGCGGAGGACATGGCAGACCAGCTGGAAGATTTCCTCGTAGCAGTCGCCCGGTTCCGCCATGCTGGCCAGGGTGGACGACGATAGGCACTGTGCCCTCTGCTCTTGCATCAGCTGGTGCTCCCGCTGCTTGGTTTCTGAAAATTGAGTGGCGATGACCACTAGGCAAAGGTTGATCATGAAGAAGGAACCAATCTGCAATGGGAGGACAAGAACAAATTGAAAAAAAAAAAGATTTACTTTTAACACAGGGATGGAAACTCAATACAACATTTGGTGGATTTGACAGCTACTCTGGCCAAATAAAAGTGGTTGGTGCGGAAATAAAGACCAACTTGTTTTCACGCACTCTCTGATTCTTATGAAGTACGTCAATCCGCCTGTAGAAATGCGAGCACACATTCTAAAAGGTCTTCGAGGGATGACTTTCTACCAAAGCGAGGCTGATTGGAGCAGACAGACCGAGTCAACGCACGCCCAAAGCACCGCTCGGATTTCGGTATTTTCATTTCACCTTTATCTCGCTGAACAACGTACTCGCTACAAAAAAAAAAAGTATCTCTTCCTTTATTCACTCGTAACAATTTTCATGCTTTAGTTGATTTGACCATGGATCCAAAACAGAACTCACATTCTTGACACAGAACTGACATTTTAATAGTCGTAAAAAAACAAAACAAAAAAAAAAAACGCTTTGCCGAGGTCATTGCTACTTGTTTAGCATTGAGGAGTTTAAAAGTATGTTATCAGTAATAGCGTTTCTGCTTTACAAATATTTCTGTATTAAATGTACAAATGGTGTATGTCAGCGACTTCAAATATATTTTTTAAACAATTTCAGTACATACTGTTCAGTTCTATTTAACTTGTAAAATACAACACATTTGCATTTAATCATTCAGATTGTGTATTTATATGCTCCGCCTCGCTTATGACAAGGCTATTGTATTTTTGAGCCACATATTTTTTTTTGAGGCGCTACTAGATGTAAAATGTAGGATTAAAACAAGGCAACTACCTTTACCTTTGAATTCTTTTTCGTTTTTAGTGTGAGGCACATTGTGCACTATATTCACTTAAAAAAAGATTAAACTACATCACTTGTAACTTTCCAATTAGAATAAAAAACAAATGGAGGTAGAAGAAGGAAAAAAAAAAAGAAAAAAAAACACGCATAGGGAGCTTTCTGGTTGTGTATGTGTGTGTAGCACGGGACGCAAGCTACATCTGTGGCCTGTGGGTCAAACAGTTCTGCAGGTGTGTGGGGGCTTTGATTCCCCCTCCAGCCAAGTGTGTGTGTGTGTGTGTGTGATGTGCATTTGATCAGATCATAGACAGCTTTCCGCATAATTTGAGAGGGCAGTCCAGTGTCAGCATTCAGAGGATCACTGTATTATGCATGCGAGAACCCACACAGACAAATTAAGATGGCGAGCTTCGTCTGCAGATGATTGTTTTTGCGCTTTTGTGCAGCTGCTGTCAGATGCATTCATGTCTACACGACTGCACACACGGACACACTTACGAATAATTGCCAACTTGTCAGTAGGTCTAAAAGACTTACAGCCGTTTACTCTTTAAGTTGACTGACACTTGGCTGCACACATGAATTTGTAGATAAAGTGCCAGAGAGACAAATGATGATGCCTTTGATGCTCTGGGGGTGAAGTTTCTTTTTGTGGGTCTTCGATCTGGGAATTCTTGCAGGGAAGCCCAAGAAACAAACTCATTTTTTGCATCGGATCATTTAGCTGAAAGGGAGCTCCGTGTCCTGCAAAAGTCATTTTCCGTGGTATATTGAACATGAAGCAAATACTGAAAGCCTGTTTAACAGGGTTGAACGGAAAAATAAATGTGAAAATAATGCATCTAAAATTAATCCTTTTTCATAATTACAATTACATATTACCATATTCTTCTGGACTATAAGCCGTTACTTTGTCCCTAGATTTTAAACCATGCGGCTAATACAACGGTGCGGCTTTTCTGTGGATTTTTCTTTCACCAGTAGGGGCGCTCTATAGTTCAGAAAATACACTAAATGAATCTCGATTTATTTTTTTCTCTTGGATCTGTTCTGTTTTAATTAGTAAAGTTGTTGCCGTGTTAAAAGGCACAGTTTTAACAATCTGTTTATGTACCTTTATGTGCATTCACAGTACTAAAATTGTTCTGTACATGCAGTAAACAACTAATTTTTTTCAACATAGAAAACTGCCACTTATAGTCTGGTGTGGCTTGTATATTGTTTTTTTAAATTATTTTTTTATTTTTATAATAATTTTTTTGAATTAATTTTAAAAAAATTCATTTATATATATTTATATTTATATATATTTATATATATTTATATTTATATATATATATATATATATATATATATATATATTTTATTTTATTTTATTTTTTTAAGGGAGCCACGGCAGCTTATGTACAGGTGCACTTTATAGTCTGGAAATTACAGTACTCTGTTTCTTTTTCGTGTAATGTGACACATTAAAAACTGAATGTCTAGCCAAAGGCGGAGCTCACCTGAAGTTGACGACAGTTGATCCATTTTGGCGTTATTTAATTAAAATTGACTTTGTCAGACTACTATTTGGCCCTTTAAAACCACCGGGAAAAAAAAGGACAGAATAACTAAAACCTGATGAAATGAATTGCAAGTCTGCGGAAACTGTCACTCCGAGATGGAAAACATAATCGTTACATAAATCAGAATGGTGATGTCACCTAGTTGGAATTGTGTTGACTTACAATGATGAGTAAGATGAAGTAGATGAAATTGTAGAAGGAGTGGGCATCCATTACATAATACATAATCTCCACCCAGCCTTCCAGAGTGATCACCTACGAGGAAACGTAAAAATAAAAACGATCCAAGTCAGAAAACAATTGTTCAAGCCGAGGTGATGTCGAGAAAACAAGTTACAAAAACACACCTGAAAAATGACAATCCAGGCATAGACAATGTTGTCGAAGTTGATTGCACCTTTATGGGGGTTCGTGCTCCCTGTATGGCAGCGGGTGTAATACTGGTGCCAGTTGATGCACAGGCCCAAGGCGTCACCGGCGCCGCTGCCGTTCACTATTGGTTCGGGACTGAGACCGAGAGCTTGTCTGTGTAGAGCATCCTCTTTGTCCAGGCAGCATGTCTGACCTCCTTGTCGTCTCGCGGGAACGTCAGAACATGACATGATGCCGTTGTCAGATGCCAGTGAGCAGATGAAGGGGCGCTCATCATCCTCCTCGGGTCTGTAGTACGGAGGTGGCGGGGTCATTCCTGAAGAGCTGAGATAGGAAAATAAGGTAAGCATTTATGCGTATTTCAATGTTTTATTTTATTTTAATTTGGGGGGTTTAATCAGTTATTCGCAGTTTTTGTTGTTTCATATCTTGGGAATTCTCTCACGGTCAGCTACCTAATGTAGAGAGGCAGGAAGAGCGAGAAAGGGGAAACAACCTGACCCAGCAGTGAACTTGAAAACTAGGTCTAAAGCTAATGAAGCAAAGCAAAGGCATGCTGACAAGTGTGGATTACAGGTGAGGGATCATGTGTTAGGTCGGAACATGACAAAAGGAGTGGGTTGAAGAGGAATCATCCCACATTCAGATCAGTAGAATCCCTCGAGTACCGACGACCGGGACGCTACTATTGAGAATTTCAACCAGCTCTAACGGAGCAACCCTGAAAATTACTGTTAAATAAGTGACTTTGTGTAAAATGTAATTAAAAATGGCTTGGTGACGCAATCATTGAAACTCAGCGGAATATGCTAAGCTACTGTGTACACCATATGGCAGCATTTAACAATAACAAAACAAAATCAGTGAAACAAAAATCATGCAGCCTTGTGGTGAATAATCAGCTTGGGTTCCAGAAGTTTTGTTTAAATAATGTTGGAATATCTACATGCCCATCCCTCGCATGCTAACATTGGGCATAAGCTAGTACAAAGGTGACCTCAGAGATGTGAGAATTCAGAAGTCATACCAGAATTAGCAATGATTGTGCTAAAGTTTCGCACCTGTTTTCAAATTTTAATTGTGAATGTACATTTAAAACAATATAATCTACTTTTATAAATAAATCATGCAAGCAGCTGTCGCTAATGTCAGCATGTTTACAGTGCTAATGCTAGCTAGTATTACTAGAGCTACTAGAGATTATTAAACGCTAAACAAAACATTTTGTCATCTAAAATGTGACTCTATTATGGAGAAGCAGTTCAGAAAAAACACCAGCCATGTGAGATCACAGCTTCTGTCTGTTTTGTTGTTTGGCGAAAGGAATTAACTTTAATATTAGCTTAGCTGCTAGTAGGAATCAGGCAAGGTGTGCTTCATTGAATGGGATCCTTAAAACAAATATTGGGTGGAACTCCGCAAGACAAAAAAAAAAAAAAAAAAGAAGAAAAAAAAGAATACAGTTTCTGGCAGAAAGATAAAAAATGTTCCAATTCTAGAGTGGTTCCACTGCACCAGAGGACCTCATTTGACCGGGGCTGTAACAGAGAGATAATCCTACATCACCCTTTGAGATCAAGTGTTGGATTCTAATAAGCGACAAGAGATTACTGATTAAAGAAGCTTGGGAAATGTGGAATGGAAACTCTCACCACATTTTCTTACACAGTTCTTCCGTAGCGTACGTACTTTATATCAGGTTTATTGAGAGATGTTCCGGTACCGAAATAGCCATGTAACAAGAAAAAGAAATGCTAAGCTAATAAACCAAATGACAAGCACAAAATTGTAGCTGGGTTCCTTATTGCGGCAGACAACAGATTGCTTAATCATGTAAACTAAGTCATGTGGAAAGTGAATATGATACTATGTAAGCGCGTGAGCCCGAGCATGAAATCAGTGGAAAAGTAGATTATAGTCTCATCCATTGACAACCTTTTAAGCAGCACGGCAGTGAGTGTCTTTAGCTGCTCCTTGGATTATAACTCGAAAATATGAACCTGACTGATTGCCCTGACCGCCCGGAGCAGGACACGATTACGTACACCGTCTCCCATCAGTGATAAGCTATCTAAAATCGCTATCTTTCACACCGCGTCCGCCTCAGGTTTATGCGCTATAACGCGCTCACTTCTTGGAAGGAGGTCATTTCAAAGAGCCAAAATTTGGCCATCAGCGACACCTGAAGGTCCCTCAAGCTTTTCCTGAGGACGTTTCTGAGGACAAAAGGTGCACTAAAAATTGATGGCCATACTCGGAATCCATGTATCTTTTCAGTTGAGTTCAGTCTGTGCAGCTTTGACGGTGAGCAAAATCCCCATAATGGGTACAAATCGGATGTTTAGTAAAGGGACGCTTGATTGATGTTAACATTATGATGACATAACGTTTTGTGACGAGATTTACTTTTGGAGCTTGGCTTGTTATTTTTTTTCCCCGTTTCAGTGTCTAAATCACAGCAGGGAGACGAGCCTCCACAAAATAAAAAATACAGTGCCGATCGATTCTTCACTTACACCGGCTGAAACGGACAAGAACATGAATGCGCACACGAACCCCGACTGGTTATATTTCGGATATTTAGCAATGCTAAAGTCGTGTCAACTCTCAGCGGCCAAAAGGTGGGCGTGGTTCTTTCTATTTTTGACCCAAAACATGCAAAAAACAAGAAAAACTCAGTGATGCAGTTGTCTGTCATGGAACTCCAAAAAGTTAAAGATGAGCTATGCCTGGCTGGACGCATGAAAAAAGACTCCACAATTTTGCTTCGGTTAGGCCAGTGCTTCTCAAATAATTGAGCGGACCACCCTTGGGGGGGGGGGTGATGCTGAGGGGGGCGCGTGTGAACCTGGGGGCGTCACAGAAAATGATTGAGAACCACTGGGTTAGGCCAACCCCATTTTTCATGGAAACTGCTTATTGGACATTTTTTTGTGTTTAAAAAGATTAAATAAATTCCAGCATTTATGCTAATGTGGAACTTATTCACCGTTTTTCCACCATTCACAGTTTAGACCGGCCCGTGGCTAAAACGACATAACATGACGCATTCTTTAAATTTATAGGTGAACTTTAATCCAATAGGTCAATCAAACAGTATCGGTATGTATATATTTTATCAGTAAAAAAAAAAAATCTGTGACAAAAAAAAAAAAAAAAAAGCCTTGGTCTACGACTGCGTGTGTATTCCGACATGGCTGTCAAGTAAATAGGGAGACTGAGGTCTGATTTTTCCTTCCTTTCTCCTCTCGCTCTCATTTTTTGTGTGCTTGAAGAGAGGCTCGCTGAAGGCAAACAGCGTGCGCACACACCAGCAATTCTACACGCTATGAATAGGTGCCCATGGGTGTGCACGCCTACATGAGCGCCAATGCATTTGCTGCATTGGCAGCTGCGGGATGCGCCAATTTCAAGCGTGCCGGTTACATCACAACTGTAGCGGAACCATTTCTTGGCAACAGCCTGTGGCCTAACAGTTCTCACCAATAAATGATACTCTCGTGAAAACAACACTTACCGAGCAGAAGGGCATAGGCTATGCGTTTGACTTTCTGCTCTCCACCCTCAACGCACGACACGCAGCATAGTGATTGCGCTAATGAGACCGGGACTGGAGAACAAAAGAAAAGCAGAGAGACGCCTCCGTCAAAGTACGAGAGCATGAATGAAGGCTGTTGCCCCCCCACTGGTGAGTCTGCAGTGCGCAGTGTGGCCGTGACAAAAGTCTGGCATCACACTGAGAACACACCTGCTGGTGGAGAGTAAACTGCTGAGAGGGAGCAAGGAGTAGCAGCTGTCAAATTTAGAAAATGAGAAGGAAGAATCATCATCGGAAGTTGAGATGAGGACATGCAGCACACTCGCCCGAGACTTGATTTGGTACACGTGCGCAATCTAAGGGGATCAAATCAAACAAGAGCACTGTCGAAAGTTTTGATAAGAATGCTTTGTTAAGGTGGGTATTGCTAATTATCGGCGAATAGGTAATGAATTAACGGTAATGTACGTATACTCCGACAGAGGCTGGATTGACAGTAAATGATTCATTTGAGTATTTCTGCTGTCAAGAAATTAAATCTGATGTCGCACCGTGTTAATGTGAGCCTGGGGATGTATACAGACACACCCACAGTCACAATTTGAAACTAGAGAAGCGGTGTAAAGCAGTGGTGCCCAATCACCGGGCCGCAGCCCAGTACAGGTCTGTGGGCCATTGGACCAGGCCACACATAAAAAAATAAAAAATAAAAAAATTGTTAACGCATGTCAAGATGCTAATTGACGAAGCCCGCTCTATGCAGTCTGCAATCCCCCCCAGCTCCCCTCTTGCCAAGTTATGGAAAAAATATATATATATTGTTGACCACTAGTTTTAAGATCATCAAATTAGGAAAATAATTGCAGATTAAAACAGAGATTAGCCTCATTTAAACGGACAGTTTATGCCAATTAAACGGGACTGGCCAATATTATTATTACCATCAGATACGGGTAACTCAAATTGGATATGCAAACAAACTAAATAATTGGTGGATGCTCATCCACTGTAATACATTACTCGTAACTACTCCCTCCATATCTATTGCTCTTAAAAGGAGAGTTCAACTATATTAACTCATTCACTACCATCTGAATAAAAAAAAATTAAAATAAAATAAATAAAAAAAAAAAAAAAGAAAAAAAAATGGATCCTTGACGTCTTTAGCCGTCAACGGCAGTTAATGAGTGAATTCTCTCCAAACAAATTACCGGTTGCCCCATCCATGTATTTTCTTGGTGTATGAATACCGTATTTTCCGGACTATAAGACAACTTTTTGGCTCTGTGATTACAGTTGTATTTGGAATCTCAACCTCCTTTTAATAATTCAAAAATAATACCGTATTTCCCCCCCCACAAAAATTACTATACACGGCTGACTTACAACAAGATATCTATTTGGAGAGGAAAAAAAGAGGGAGACGTGAAGGGGACAGAAGGTGCGAGATGGCAAAGTGATTGCTGCACTTGACTGTGACACTATTGTTGCCTCTCAGGGAGGCCACATTAGCTCTTTACTTAGCATAATAGCGCTCAAGTGCTAACTCGCTAGCACCTTTCTAATTAAGCACTCAAGCAACACTCTCTCGCCTGCAGGTTTCAATTCCATGCGAAATTACACCTCTCCTATCCTAATAACGAATCTAATGAAATGGAAAAGTCCGCTTTGGTCAGCACTAGAATCATTCGGGGGGGAAAAAAAAAAAGAATAACTTCTGTACATCTCTAAAAAAACACTAATAAGAAAAAAAAACTCTTGAGCCAAATGAAGTGGAACAAAAATGCACTGGTTCAAGTTTACCTCATTAAGTGACTGAAGAGGTTTCACTTCAGTAAACTTCAGCACTTAACTTTAAGAGGACAAAGCAGACAGGTTTTTGTTCACTGGCAGATACAAATCCGCTTTCCATTCAACGATTACACGTGTCATTACCGCTCGCTGGATCGGCATTACCCGGCGAGAAACAAAAGCAGTATTGCAATCTTATAGGACACATTAAAACACGAACATGGGATCACTCGGGATGCGTTCGCGCAGCACGGAAAAGAATGGAGAGAATGCACGCCATGTAATCAAACCCTCAGACACACAAGGTGAATGTCATGGTGACACAAACTAGCGGCCGGCGTGTTGGCGGGTGGTGAATATGCAGGCATGCAGCTGCAAACTATTCGTATTCTTAGAAGGCAAGGACGAGGAGAGGGAAGGAGGTGGAAAGAACACAAACAAACAAAATACTCGTCTAGAGATTGCGTCTAACTTATTGGCAGAATTTTGTAATGTTGGTCAAATTGATGACAATGGCATTCATTTAAAGCCTTTCTTTAAATTTGCCATCACTTTTAAATGTGATATTACTTCAACCAACTACCAACCAAGCGACAAAAAGGCGACGCATTCCACAAGGATTATCTTACAGGGTGAAGTTCTCCTCCAGGTAACAGCGGTTCCGTAGCAGCCCCGCCCACAACTGCACACCAATGATTCCGAAGATGAAGAACACAAAGAAGCAGAGCAGGAGAACGTTGCCCAGCATGGGTAGCGTGTCCAGCAGCAGGTTCACCAGGATACGCATACCTGCAAGTCAATATGAAATTAAAAAAAAAAAAAATCACTAAAATGCATCACAGATGAGCATAAAACATATTTACATTGACATAAACACTTGACTGCAGTGTCTGGCGGGCCACAATGGGTTCTAAAATTTGACAGAGGAGGCCGGTCCAGGACAAGTTGGATGGAGTGTTTTGGTCACCTCACCTCTTCGGAGAAAAAAAATACATTTAATTTTAAATGAAAGTGAACAAAAGCAAAATATGTCTTTGACACACCACAGTATTTAAAAAGATAAAACATTAACAAGTTTTATTCATTTAATTTATTTCAAGTTCGGCGGGCCGGATTAAAACATTACCGGGCCGCATGTGGCCCCCGGGCCGTATTTTTCTCACCCCTGGTCTATATTATATCATACTATATATAATATCATATTAATCAATCATATTTCAAATTCTTCCTCCCGAGATGTGACAGTGGCGGTATTGAGCAATCGGACCAGCTACCAAATACACTGCCCGCCGCCATCAAAAAACTGCTTAATCTCCCAATCTAACAAAATCTGACCCAAGACCCACCTCGGCACAAAATCTTTGAGCTTTTGAGGTATCTCGATCACAAACTAACAAATGTCAGCAGCAACATAAACTCTTGGTGAAGATATCTAACAGCAAAGAGAATTTCGGCTGTCCACAGCCTCTGCACAGAAATAGCATCCGAGTGGTTCCGCAAGGGGAGATAACCGTGGAGTCGGCGCAACATCAGACAATCAATCGTTGAGAAATGGAAATTTGTAAGAAGGATTCGGACAAAGCGAGAATTTCAAAAGCACACGCAACAACCCAACTACGTGGTAAATCGAGGGATGCTTGCTCGTGACTAGAAGGAGCTCAATTAGATACAAACACATTCCCTCCCAAAATGATGACCTCATCCCCTGAGGATGAGTTGCTGACACGCTGAGATGTGATTAGTGGCATCTGATGACAGCGAGTTGGACTGACGGGAGGATGAGGTGAAAGCCACTGATGAGATCAAAGCCGCCTCATTCAGGCACCTGGCATACACGCGTGTTACTTGTATAACGTTTTACGAGAGCTGTGAGTACACGTCGGCAGTGACGGCGCAAAATGATGACGGCTAGTCCTGAGCATACATTGAAGATTATTTAGGGGGGAAGTAAAAGTATGTCTGTATATAAAAAAAAAAAAAGAGAAAAATCACTCACTGCCATTGACGGGTATAGAAGTCCAAAAGTACATTCATTTTACCTGGTTTGGCAGTGAGTGAGTTAAATGTCACAGAAAAGCCGATAATCCTTTTTTTTTTTTTTTTGTGAGTCGTCTGAGTGATTGCAACAAGACTCGGCATGTTTGCAATCATTTAGCACGGGCGTCGCCGTTGTCTCTGATGAATGTGTGTTTGTGTTTTTCAGGGCCGCGCTGTGATTAGTGAGTAACAGCTCAACGGTACGCTAACTTGTCAGTGACACAACCGTGCGTTTAATCTGCAGACGCGATGAGTGACAGGTGAGAAGCTGAGAAACGAGACAATGCTGCGAATGACTCACAAGTTGACAACATTGAGAGCAAGGCAGGTGCCGTCACCTGATACAAGTGTAAAAAGAAGCGCGCAGAGGCAAGTGATCACAACCATTCTGTCGTAGCTAATCTATTATCTATCCGAGATGATGTCACATTTGTTGCGTAACAAGACTCGAAACCAGTGCTTACTGATTTTATCGGACTTGTTGTAAACGACATATGGCATGACAGTGTAATAGCTTGAAAGTGTCACATATGGTCTTCGCTAATTTTCGCATCAAATGCAGAGCACAAGTGTTGCTTGTGTATGAGTCTGCATGCGCCAGCGTGTGCGTGTGTGCGGTGGCGGCTTGAGGCAAGTCGAAATGTCTTTCTTCCCAAGGGGCCTAGACCGCAGTTCCATTAGTCCTAATTGTGTGAGGAGAGGCTGATATTGAGACGGTGAACTAGAATGAGGCACGGCCGGAAGGAACACCGAGAAGTAACACGAAAAAGAACGAAATCAAGGCGGAAAGGAAAAAGAAATGTCACACTAAACATTTTTGAAAAAAACGCATTAACAAGAGTGTCGGGAAACATTCCTGGCGTTTTCTGTTTCTTCAAAGTTGTTATTTCTCTCGTCAGTGACAATCCCAAGTTGCAGTTGCCGTCGATACGCCGTGACTATACTTCCTGTTCACTTGAAGTGTTATATTTCATTTGGCACTACTTCCAAGTTGGAGCGGTTTCTTCACGAAAAGAAACCCAACACAGTCCATCTCTCGCACGCAGGTGTGAGCGCACTGCAAGGGACTATTATCGGACAATTTGTCGGGAGGTTACAAATTGAGGTGTGTGAGGGGTGATCTTGCACACATGCACTCTGGTTTGTGGTGGGGGGCAAAGTAGCGATCCAACAAAACCAGGAACAAATCGTCGGAAGCCCTCTAATGGGGTCACGGACAGAGGACGGAATCGGGTTACCGCAAAGTAATTACACACGGCGGGTCAACTTGTAGCAAACGGCGAGCACGTAAAATGCAATGAAATGGAATCGACGCATAGCTCAAGTATGATACACATTCATGCATCTGATGTCAAAATATTCGAATGTCTGCTATTTCCCAGCCCCGATTTAGCAAACGATTTGGCTAATTTACGTTTAGTGCATTCTCGCACAATTTCTGATCAATAATCACTCGCCGAAACTTTGTGTCAGCGACTCTCTATTTCAATAGCATTTAGATTTAATTAAACTGCATACCACCAAACACCAAAAATTTTGTTTCATTTTAATTTGGTAATAACATTATTATTACTAATTAGTTTAAAAAAAAATTTTTTTATTTATTTATTATTTATTATATAATTATTCTTATTACTTTTGTCGCACAATCAATTCCTTATCTACAGTTTGAATTAGTTGCTTCAGGTTATCCCCCAGATGAAAATAAGTATGCAAACATTAACAATTTTAACATATATCATTTAAATAAATTCTAAACAATTTAGGTCCCAATACCGAACCCTGTGGGATACCACATTGCGCTTCTAAGATGTGATTCAGCATTATTTCTTATTACATTTTGAAACCATCGTACCATGGAAATCATTTAAATAAATCCGTAATCATAAGGTTTTGGATTCTAAGTTTTAGAATAAAAATGGGTAACGAAAGCTAATTTCAACCCAATTTTAACAGTGAATTAAAATTCAAAAGCTGACCTTCTTATCGTGACTTCTGTTAAAAGTTTGGATACATTTGTTAATAACCCCCAGCACACATTTCCCCCAAATTGCAATAAGGTGCATCGCGAAGTCTGCCCGTCTCAAAGTTTTAGATTAAAGAGGAGCACTTATTGCATGATCAATAAAAGAGCAATAACTTATTTGATGAAGCCGTGACTCAGGGTCGAGCTACGATTTGTGATTAAGGATAACATGAATGTTTAATGATCCCCATAGCGAACAGGTGGCACAGCAGGACAGCTCTAACGCGTAGAAATGCATTTTAAAGATAAAAAAAAAAACATGCAGTAGCAAGACACACACAGGGTGACATGGCAAAAAAAATAAACGCCACAAATAGATTTAAAAAAAAAAATAAAATAAATGCCCTCACTTGGCACTCTGTTGATGGCTTTCAGGGGACGCAGGACTCGCACCGTCCTAATAGCTGACAGGTTGATATTCTGCAAATCCAGAGAGTATTCGACCATGCTGCAGTGAAAGAATGAGAGAGAATGAAGAACACTTTAATCTTCCTTGTTGTCAAAACATGCCAAATAGACAAGCATGGCCCCAGGTGGAGCAAAGATCCCTGGTTGGGTTTTAGCATCACTGGTCATTCTTTTGATCTAATCTCACCTGTCCCAGCAGTGTTGGATATGAACATCGGTCCAGAGGCAGGGGAAGGGAATTACATAAAAGAGAGAGGTGAGGAGGAAAATGAGAGCAGGAAAAAAAAAAAAAGAAGGCTTGATGTTCCAAGTTTTGCCTGCAGGACGCCATGGCTCACTTTAAGGCTGGCATCTGTTAGCAAGTATTGGCAGCAAGGCCAAGCTGTTTGTGCCCGCAAAGCCGAACCACTTTCACATGAGAATACTTGATGGGTGTTTTATATGTCTCTTTTAATGGACACTAAATGAGATTTTTGCCGAAGAAATAAAGGACTCTTGGAAGCCAATAGCTTGTGTTTGTTTCGATTTCAATGTATTATCCCAACAGGAAATGACTTAACTCATTCACTGCCATTGACGAGCGTAGAAGCCAAAAAGTGCATTCATTTTACCTGTGTTGGGAGTGAATAAGAAAGTCAACCCCCAAAGATTCTTCAGAATATGACATCATAATTTGACATCACCTTACGACCAATAATGGATCAGCTTCAGAAAACAGGCCAGCTGTGATTAATCGTTACCTAGGCATTGTGCTCCTGTGATGTCATTTTCAGTCGACAAAAGTGACAAAATCGCTGCGTCCTCAGATGGCTATAAACGGGTGGATTTTGCTGCTTAACTCATATTCCTCAAACGCAATATTAATCAGAATGTTGTTTAGACTAGTGACGGCACGTAGAACATTACTGAAAAAAAAATTAATTAGGGTCGACCTCCCCTTTAATTTCACCCAGTGTGAATGTGTGTGTTTTAACGGTGCGATAGAATAACTGCTACCTTGAATCAAATTTTAAGGTTTCTCATACAGTGTATTGCATAATTTTTTCCAACGAACCAAAAACACTTTAAACACTTTGATATGAATGTCATGGAAGAAATTGTCTTGCCACAAAGAGAGTTAAGAGAGAGTATGGTAGATGTGAAGATGGCGTATTCACTGACTGCACCTGTGCATTTTGTCTCTGAGACGCTCCACCATATTTATAAGCCGACCAGCTGAGTCTCACTTACACTTATAAGGTGGAAGCGTCTAGTTATTGTATAAACTCAAGCAAATTTTTAATTGGCTGTTATAACTGTGTAATAGCGATGGCTGTTATAACTGTGTAATAGCGATGCTGTTCAACAGCAATCCAGAACTTTGAATTGCAGCAAAACCGAGTGACTGAATTTCGGCCCCTCTCGAGAAATAAATGCCGAACCCCCGCGCCGTGTGACACTCCACTTAGGTTCAGCCGTGCAAATCTGCGTGTGCCGGGCCTTAAGCGGGTTTGTGCGCAACATTGCCGTGCCTGGGGCTGCAACAGTGTTGAGGCAGCATGACACCGCTCCAACACTCCGGCTAATATCATCTACTGGCTTAACAACACGCAGCAACCTGCCTCTCACTCGGATGAGGAAGATTTTCACGTCAGCATTGACTCATCAACTTGACAGCGGCTCACACTTGAGTCGAAGCGGTTGCAACAAGGGTTGAACTGTTGTAGCCCACAGCTGACAGGCAGCAGCTCAAGCTACTAATTGTATCCGCCAGCAAGCGAGGGGACCGCATCACATTTGGGCTGGTGCTGCTCCACTGGGTGCAGTTCTCAACTGATTTTCTTCAAACTTTCAGGGAATATTTTCTACGGGGTTGTGATTTGGGAGGCAGTAGCGAAGTTGATAAGTACTTGAGCTTTGGGACTGGAGGGCTAGGGTTCAAATTCTGCCGAGGATGAAAAATGTCAAGTTAGCGAGATGCCAGTCTAGATGACGTTGAGCAATGCAGACAATGTTTTATCAATCTAACCAAACCTGAATTGTACCGTACTAAAAGTACAGTATTTATTCATTTTTTGTCCCATGGTGATAATTCCATGTGAGTAACCATGCTTGAATAAATTGTAATTGCACATCCACTCCAGTAGGAGGCAGTGGTGCTCTCATCGTGTGCACAGGGATTATTACTGTATTTTTTATTTTATTTTATTTTTTTAACAAGCATGTGCACACAGTTCAGAGCAGATATGAAGTGTGATCAACAAACCCTTAAGAGACAAAATGAAAGCGAGGGACAAAACTCTATACTATAAAATGGGTGCAGGAAATATTTCCCGTAAAAGAAAATCATTGAGAAGCACTCCTTTAATTGAATTAAACGAGAGGAGAAAATTAATTTAACTCCAATCTCGAGTGCAATGACCATAAAGGCCAATCTGATTCTGATTTTCTAGATTTGAAGGATTAATTATTCAATTTTAGAGAAAGCACTGGTTTAGTTTGTGTCCAATAAATTGTCTGCTTATTCTTGCCATATTGTTGTCTTCCTAATGTATTAATTCAACATTGCGTTCCTAATTCTTCATATGACGCTTCCTCCATTGAAAATCTTGCTTTGTGCTGATCAATTATTGACCACCTTTACCTCCGCGACCAAACCCCCCTTCAGTGAAACGTCCTCATTCTCATTTCAAGCGCTCCCTGCGTGAGAGTGTCGACATTCAAATCCCAGTGTTGTGCTAAAATGTTCCAGCTTGCCCGAAATGTCCCAGACTAAAAGAAGAGCTAAAGCGTAGTTTTGGGCCAACCTTTTCCACCCACTTCAAATGCAATAATATCTGTGCTCAACTAACTGAATGCGTGCAGCTGAGATCCCGAGTAACGTCAAAGGGAAGCTGTTCAACAAAAAACTCAACATATTTGCCTTCTTGTATTGAGCTTGATGTCTCCGAAGATTGAGTTAGCGATCCCATCACATACGCGCTGCAATTGGAAAAATGAAATTTTGCAGCTGTGCTTCAGTGTGCAAAGTGTTCCAAGTGTGTACGTGTACATCCGAGACATGTCCCGTGTTCTTCACGTCAATCAGGCCACAGTGTTTGCGGACGTAATTAGTGGCTCGCTTACAGCCTCCTGCGCAGGTATGCGTGTATTTATTGTTTATTACTTATTAATATGAAAAAGCCTGCGGAGGATCTGACAGTGGGGAAGACCCAGGGCGAAGATGCAGCTTTGACAGCGAAGAAGAAGATGCAAAAATGTTAAAACTGCAGGGAGTTAACTGTCAAATTAGCAACGTGCTTGCTTCAAAGTTTCCATTAAAGTTCATCGTCCCCTCCTGTGAACAAAGCGCATTTCCCGCATCATTTGCATTAAGCATACGTGCACTTGACAGCCGTACGTACAGTAAGGTATACATATTTCTATTGACAAAACTGGTTATATATTCGAATGTATCTGACTGTCATAAGTTTGAACGTATAAGCTTGTTAGCTGCATAAAGACTGGTTCCAGTTTTTCGGCTTAATTTTGCATTGCATAAACCAGTTTAACAACAAACTAAATGAGGTTAAGGGTGACACGGTGACACAGTTCAGAGGTTGAGGGTTCGATTCCCGCTCCGGGCTTCCTGTGTGGAGTTTGCATGTTCTCCCCGTGCCTGCGTGGGTTTTTTATTCCGGTTTCCTCCCACATTCCAAAAACATGCATAATAGGTTGATTGGACACTCTAAAATGGTCTTAGGTGTGATTGTGAGCGCAGATGGTTGTTCGTCTACGTGTGCCCCGCGATTGGTCGGGAACCAGTTCTACACCCGAAGACGGCTGGGATAGGCTCCAGCATGCCAGCAACCCTCGTGAGGAGAAGCGACTCGGATGAATGGATGCACAGAAATGAGGTTAAGAAAAGTCAGATTTGACAAATATATCATTTCCAGACTATACATTTAGTTAAATCCCCGTTGCCTCAGTAATTTCGTAGACTTGCCCAGAATACACAGAAGCAATAAAAGAGTATGAGAATTACCTGAGAATATATAAAATGAATTCTCCAGTTATTCTTTTGAAAATTTAATTTCTATAGTAAGTCTCATAGCTCAGGGTATGAACTAGGCTAGCCTCGGATATAGCTTGAGGTATAAAACACGTTTCACGTATATAGTGTTAAAATAAAAGATTACGCCAGCAGTCGCGCCTTGAGAAAAAGAGCCAATAGCAGACCGTCGACCGAGATTTGGCCCGGCACCACCGCGAATGCCCTCAGTAATTAGCCCGGACGCTAATCTAAAACAAGTGTGGAAGTGAAATTAAAGCAGAGGCAGTCGAACAAAAGTACAAACTCTCCCCAAAGAAAGCCACGCATGCATATTAAACAAAGCCAGTTATGACCTGGCAGGCTAATTGAGCAATTTAATCATTTGTTGAGTCATTTTGTGTACCTACAGACACTCAGAAAAAACACTCCGGGCAATTTAGAATCCACTGAAAAGAAAGTGCTTCAATTCAAATGAAGACGAACGTCCCGTCACCTTACGGCACTCTACTTTGTCTGGCGGTTGACTGCGACGAATCCATCACGCGAACATATGCTAACTTGGGATACTTTGGCACATTTACAGCTGCTTTCAAAGGAGATACATCACACACGCTCAGAAGCATTTTAGTTTTTCACTGGGAAAGGGCAGAAATCTATTTTAACAAGATATTTACAATTGACTGGCATGTAGTCTTATCTTAAAGGGGAAGTCAACCCCCCCCCCCAAAAAAAATAAATAAATTGCAATTAAATGTTCTGTGCCTCCACAAGTCTAAACATGCCATTCTGATTAATATTGCAGTTGTGGAATATGATTTGAACCAGATTTAAGCGATCTCGGAGGGCGGCCATTTTGTCACTTTCTGTTGACTGGAAATGACATCACAGTTGCTAAGGGGTCAGGTAATGACATCTTCATTAAAATGTATTTTTCTTTCACGTTTTTTTTTTTCACACACAAAAAAAAGAAAAAAAAAAAAGGTTATGAACCTTGTCTATTTCTAATTTTCTGGAAAGCATGCAGGATATAGCTTACCCGGCCATGACGATGAAGAAGTCCAATCTGTTCCACGTATCCCCCAGGTAACAGTGACGACCAAAGATTCCAAGAGCCACCATCTTCACCACCATCTCCAGTGCAAAAAAAATGTAGATGAAGGCATCGAAGGCCTGCACAAAATGTCAATCAATAGAGTTTAAGAAAATTCAAACATGTGCAACAAGTGGTATTTATTGTGTATTTTCTTTATTGTTAAAAGAAGCAAAAACATAAAGACACAACAATATTGGGAAAAAAAAAAAAAGGTGAAGACCTTCCCAGAATCAACATTTGTTTTACAAGAAATGCGGCAGTTGCCTGTGTCGTGCAGGATATGTAATTTAACCAGACGGCCTTGCAACATATTTTCTAGGTCAAAGTGGAAATGTGTTTCCATTCAGTGCTGACCTTTCTTCAATTCAAAGGTCTCGAAACAACCCATGACCAATTTCTCACCTGGAAAAGGCAATTTTACGACTTTTTAAGTTTGCATTGCATGTACGAAACCCTCCTGGGGGTTTTTAATTATTTCCACCCGACTGTCTCTTAAACACTCCTGATTGCAAATCTAGCGTGCGGCAATAGCGCCACACCTGTGATTTGATGCACAAAATTTCAAGATATAAACCTTGACAAGCGTACATAAAAAGAAAAATGGTCAAAGCTTTATGAAAAGGAAAGAAACACGGTGTGAGATTTAATTTCCAGTTGTCATTGTTGTACTGTACATCACAAACTAAGCCTTCTATTGTTATTTTTGGGAGGGGATTTAAAAAATTAATAAATAAAAATAAATTCCGGGGCTTTAGGCTGTCTGACTATTTGCAGCCTTACTAATACTGTAAGTCATTCAAGGGAATTTCTTTATTTGAGTAGTGGAAGCGGTCGTCGCCAGCAGGCTCCAGGATATGCCAAGTATTTGGCTTTTTGATGATGACAGGGGGCTTTCTTTCTTTAGTCAGTTCCCAGGCTGTGTGGCACACACACACACACACACACACACACACACACGAAATCTTTGATAAATATCAGTTTGTTGCAGTCTATCCCTGAAAAAGGTTGTTTCCTGACTTTCATACCTTGACCAAAATACAATAATATCACTTACGAGATATTTGTGGTATTTTTTTCAGAAAAATAGGAACAGCTGCTGTTGTAAAATTTACAACACACCCTCTATAGCGGGCATCCTCAAATAGCGAATCGCGATGCCGGTTCGGACCAAGTCAAGGTGTCTTGTAGGCACGCTCAACTGCTGTTAAATGTATAGAAATCCTCACTTGGACGTTTTTTGTCACGGATCATCTTGACGCTTGGTAGAATGAATTGCTGCTGAATGCGACTGCCTCGCAAGGTTAACATCCTATGCCAGCAGTAAAGTTTGCTTGAGTAAGCACATCCCCGGTGACATTAGCACTCAGCTGTTGCCAGTTCTAGCGTTCCTTCCCAATAGTGGGCTGCTTCTATCATCATTTATCCCTCAAAAAGAGCGGATATACGGCACCGACTCAGTGAATTTAGCTTTAAGCAGCACGGATGCCCCAAGAATTGAGTTTGTGGCCTCAACAAATGGCCCAGACCGCTACACATGCTGCAATGGGGGAAAAACGATTTTCCACAAATACTTTACGGTTATTACCTTTGGAAGGTTTCAGGCGGAAGATAAATGACAAACAAAAGCGTCAACAGTAGCCCACAGCGGGACGCAGAACACAGAGGAGAGGAAGGCGGATGCATCCGGGAGTTATATCCTTCACGTGGTGAGAACTTTCCTTTCTTAGTACTCACAAACAATTTCAAGATGGGTGTGTGCAGCCTGAACCGACGAGAGAGGGATGTTTGCCGATTCATTTTGTTTGGCTGCTTTAGCTCAGTTCGCTCTTTTATCCAAGTCCGAGTCCCAATTCCAAGATTTTCTTATACGTCGCTGTACTTCATCTTCATAGAAAATAAATGTTGGTTCATTCGTTAATCTTGGGCCGAGCAGATTTAAAAAAAAAAAAAAACAATTGCTAATTGTCTCGATCATGTGACGCTAATATTAAAGCTAACCAAATGAGTCAAAACAATACACCCATACGAAGCCCGCTCTGCACACGGCCAGCACCACAGTATATCTTTCGACATCTCTCTAAAACCGGGCGTCAACTTGTTTCACGCCCATTTCCAAGTCATCGACTCACTTTTAAATTAAATAACATTTCAAGTTCCATCACACAGTTGCTGTTGTTGGTGTCTGCTTTGGTGGCAGCAGCAAAACCGCCAGATGGTCATAAAGCTACGAAACAAGCCCGCAGGCTGGCCAGCGGTCAATTTCTCAACAAGGTGTCCTTCCTTTTTCAACATACGAGGAACAGACACCGGTAAAAGTTTGTTGACGGTTTTAGAACTGGCACTCGCAAAAGACACAGATTAGCTTTCAAAATTACCATATTTTCCGGGACTATATACTGCTACTTTTTTTTCTAGATTTTGAACCATGCGGCTAATTCAAATGGTGGAGCTTTTCTGTAGATTTTTCTTTCACCAGTAGGGGAGCTCTAGAGTTCAGAAAATACGCTAAATAAATCGATTTTTTTCTCTTGGGTCTGTTCTGTTTTAATCTGTTTATGTACCTTTATGTGCATTCACAGTACAAAACCGTTCTGTGATGCGGCTTATAGCCTGGCGCGGCTTGTATATCTTTTTTTGTTTTGTTTTGTTTTTTAAAATTATTTATTTATTCATTTATTTTTTGTGGTTGCGGCTTATATAAAGGTGAAAATATGGCAAGTACCTTTTTGGAGTAATACAATAATCCGTCCATTAGGACAATAAATGTGCTCTTTTAATTGTGACGGTCAAACAGGCAATTGAAAATATTTTATTGCCACGCGAAAGGGATGCAATGAGAGAAACAACTCAAGATGGCTTCTCAAAAAGGGAGTGTTTTGACACAGCGAATTTATTGGACCTCACAGGATTGTTCAGCTGGATAATAAACTATTTTATGAGTGGCTATTTTGTACAGGTAAGCGAGTCATTCGATACGGCGCCAAAAGGTTAGACATCAGCAGAGCTTTCAGATTTCTAACGGGTAGAAAAGAAGACGAGTCTCATAAGCTGTTTAAAATGATGTTTTGATAAATAATGCAGCCTGCCAGCCTCACGCGTAATTCGACATTGGCCGCGCCTCGCCTTGCACTCGGCTGCCGAGTGAAAGGGGGGGGGGGATTCATTGTGGCTATTTGTCACCACCGCCAGCTTCTTTTTCAGTCAGCCTATCAGGTTTAATCATCAACATGATTTGTAAAGCGGGCGAGGGTGTTGCGTGTCAAGGGCCCTTTCATGATGTGAAACGGGAGCTAACTCATATGCTGCTATTTGGGAATGGAAGGAGAGGATGCGGTAAGTAGGTCAACTCCGATTTTGATGTTGAAACACTAAGATATATTGCATATGTATCACATGGCGGCATGAGCAAAATGAGTGACAGTCGGGATGAAGCAAAAAGAGTCATTTCATACTCGGATACAAATAGGGACGGAAAAAGAGTGAGTTATTGCACAAAAAAAAATAAATAAAAAAATCAGGCATTCAAAGTCCTCTTTGGAATTAAGTGTGAGTTCTGTATCTGAAGTGGCAATATGCATTTGTGCAAACAGGACAGAAAAAAGGAAGATTTATTGAAAACAAAAACTACCCTTTCAACTCAAGAAAATAATGCTAAAAAAAAAACTGTTAACTCATTTGAATCTAGCAGACTAAAGTAAATCGAATGGATCTTTGACGTCTTCAGCCGTCAATGGCAGTGAGTGAGTTAATAAAAGTGAAAATTCATCGAGTGTCGTGTTTTTATTTGTCCATCTGCTTGTGAGACAACAGGATACCTTCCTGGTTTACAAAGGATGACGAAGTGACGATACCGTCGTGAAACAAATTGTATAACCATATCCTTGTATCGGCATCCTTATTCTCATCAAAACATAATTGCTTCTTCCTTCTCTCATGCACCATCCCTCGAGACTTTAGCGGCGTGCATTCTATATTAAAAGTTTAATGGCTGTCATGTGAATGTATCGTGGGTAAGAAAGAAGGGTAGAAATTTAAAGCACCTTTTATGCTCATTTTATTTATTTATTTATTTTTTTTTAGATCTAAATAAACTTTTTTAAGCATACATCTGAACTAATGTACAGGAATGCAAGTTATGCAAATTATATATCTACGCTGTTAAAAAAATAATTTATTTTATTGAGCACATTGACTAAATGATTATCATCTTTTTCACCAAGCGTGGGCAAACTACGGCCAGGGGGCCACTTGCGGCCCATTAAACGTTTTAATCCGGCCCGCCGAACTTGAAAAAAAATGGAATAAACCTTGTTAATGTTTTATTTTCTAAATACAGTATATTGTTGTAATGATATTGTTCACTTTCATTTAAATTTTAGAACCCATTGTGGCCCGCCAATCAAAACGTTTGCCCACCCCTGCTTTAAACCATTCAAGCGCCAGACTTCAAGCATTGTCAGCGAAATCTCTGCCGTTGCCATTAGCCACAAAAACCAAAAAAAAAGAAAAGAAAAAAAAACAAAAACAATAGGCACCCGGACTACTTCGGGAAACAATGGGCTCGTTAGAAAAACAAAGTCTCGAGTAAGGGAAGGAAGCTATTGTGGTGGATGTTGGAATACAGAAATGCAGATCTGTGGATGATGCCAAATTCATATATTCGAAGATACAAAAAGGAGTCCTTGAGAGTCAAGGACCAACTGTATTCATGTTTGAGAAAAGACTAAATAAATCACCAATAGGATTGAATGTTTCATCCGGATGCATAATTAGTTTAGAATTCAATGGAATAAATATGAATAGCAGTTCAGGTATGCATCCTGATCATCCCACAAGGAAGATGCTGCAGGAGTGTCTCATTTTTTGGGGGGTAATTGTTCTTTGTAAATGTCCCCGCTCTCGTGTATTTTTATTAATTTAAAACTAATTTAAAATTGTAGCTTCCCTTAACTGCTTTGTAACCCCAAACTAGCGTTCGCGATAAGCGCCTCACCTGGAGGATCTGGCAGCGGTCCGAGGTGCAGTCGATGTTCTCGCAGGGTTGGTACATTCCGAGTGTCACACAGTTGAGCAAGATGACCATGATGCTTATCCTCTCGAACCACGTATTGACAAGGGTGGAGTTAAGGCTGGAACAGCTTTTATACAGTCATACAACATTCCATCAAATTAAAACATCATCGGCAGCACTGACACATTTTTTTTTTTTCTAATTGTCCTAAAAAGAAATGGCATACAAAAGCTTCCTTGCGTGTGAAAGATAAAATAAACAAAACATACAGACTATGATGACGTCATCATGTTGTTTAATGTCTCATGCAGAGACATTTTTCAACGGACTGTCTCCAGAAAATTTGCATTAGGCGATTTAAAAAAATAAATAAATTTAAAAAATAAATAAATAAAAACATTCATCCTGCATGTGCGTGTAATATTTCCCCAACACGACAAAAGCGGCCCAAAGTAGAATAGAATATTGAGACTCAGTGACTCATATCACTGCGGTCAGGCCAAAACCTCCTAAATCACATTTTGGAGAATTTCCCTTTTTTTTTTTTTTTTTTTTTTTTCTCAAAAAATCTCAACTATTGGTCAGTCCACACACGTGAGTGTTATTTTCAAAATGCAATGCTAAGGGTTGAAACTTGCCAATTTTGGGGTTCTCCTGAAAAGTGACTATTTTGGAGGTTTCGGCTCGGCAAACTGTAAAAAGCAACAAAGCTTCTGCAAAGCGACTCAATCCAAAACCGCGCTGACGTGACACGCAAATTCTTAACTTGACGAAAGCATCTTGGATGACGTCAATCCTTCTAGTTAGCAATTCAGCGATTCAAGCGACTAAACACCGGTTCGAGGTTCTTCGTCATATTAACCCCAAACAAGGCCCGTCCCTCCGCGGGAGACTGCAGGCGGCCGACTCACAAGCAACCGAGCGGATGTCTGCTCGCGTCAGCCCCTTTTCATTTTGACGAGAAACTAAATCATTGTGACCGCCAGCAGTAGATGAAAGGAAGAGACGAGAGGGACGGACTCTTAATTCCCTGGTGATTTGGCAACCTCTGTCCTATATGATTTGGTGAGATCGCTCACCTGTTAGCAGAACATATTTCACATCATAAGCTCTTCTTTATATAGACGCAAGCGTTATAGCCCTCTCCGTTCCCGTCACGACCAATTTGGATGCCTGCCGTTCTGCGTCAATACAGATTCTTATCAGACATTCCGCTTTCGTCCTATTTTTCTTCAAATTTGCGTCTTTCCAATTGTTCCAAACGCATCGTCTTCCCTTTTGACAAAATATTCCACTCTGTGTTGTCATTTCCTTTTGTCGCCCGTTGTGCATTCAGGTAACCAAAGAGCTTCAATTTTATGCCGGCAAAACCCCGAGGGAGAAAAGCTATTCTAATCATCACAATAATAAAATGGAGGGCAATGGTGCATGAACCAATTTAGTAGCTGGGTGTGTTTCATTTCTTTTTTGCACTGAAAAGTGCTGCCACAGGTTGCGGCAAAATGAGCACTTTAAAGTGGAATCTGAATAAGGTTTGGATTTAATTGTAACAGAGAGTAGTATATTTAGTCAGCCAAAATTTTGAGAAAAAAAAATGCATATACGGTCAAATGTGTGTGTGGGTGTGTGTGTCTTATATTTCAGAAATACAATCAGTAGTTTAGCTTTCAATCATTCTGCCTCGTTTCTCTTGAAGAGGGAGTGTGTGGTTATGGCAAAAATGCCGTTTATATGAAAACTAAAATTAGTGGGACATTTCTGTAGGTGATTTGATGCAGAAAAATGTAAAGTTGAAGGGGAAGTCTCCCCCACAAAATATTTGCAAAAATATGATCTATGCGTCTTCACATGTTTAAACTTGGCGCTAAAAATCAATCATGGTTTGTCATTGGTTGTTAGCTGAGCCTTGAGTGACTGTGATGTCATTTTCAGTTGACACAAGAGACAAAATGGCCGCCCCCTGAAATGGGTATAAACAGGTGGATTTTACTGCTTAACTCTTACTCCACAAACACAATAATTAATCAGAATTTCATAGAATAGCATAAAACATATTCTTGTTAAAAAAAAAAAAAAAAAATTAAGTGAGGTTGACTTCCCCTTTATTTAGTTACAACTCAAAAGAAGCGGCTATTTAAGGGTGCTATTAACTGATCTGCATCTATTGTCTACAGTAATGTTGATATTTAGCCTTCGGATGTCTCTGGTTAATCTATCGGGGGGGGGTTGTCATGTTTCGAGGCTACAAATGTAGCGAATGGCTACATCCATCTTTTCTTGTCTCGTAAAATACTGTAAGTGCACTTTAAGCTCGTCTTGTACGCATTTAAATATATAATCCGTATAAAAAGGAAGGTTGCGCCAAGTCAACAGCTATGTATGTGTGCGAGTGGTGAGAACGGGATGAGTCATGACTCGAGGAGATTTGTTCGCAATGAGGCTTTTTGTCAAAGTGCCGTTTGTGTGTGTGTGTGTCTGGATCAGCCTCATTCCAAATCAAAATAGCATTCGGCATCCTATTGCGGCGGCATCCCGGCTCACATGCATGGGTGTTCCTCTACTCTCAACTCTCTTATTTTATCTGTTTCACTTCCTGGTTTGATTTTTGTGAAAATGCGCACAAAATTAATTCTTGCACATGAGTATTTTTTTATGCAAGAGAGCCTTTCGCACAGCAGCTAAATAATAAATAAATAAATCATGAATAATGTTTTTTTGTATTAATTTCATTTTTCTATGAATCGAACTTGAGGCCTATAGCCCGGTCCAAATATTAAAATGAAAAACTTAGCCAATGTGCTGCGTTAAATGGCGTGCCGTTAAGATAACGCTCCCAGCACACCTCCCGTCATTTCTCTGCGTCACAGAACGACCAACACATAATGGTGACAAAAGACTCTTTGGTTCTAAATGGTCTCATCTCAACACTTTGCAACATGCCTGTGAGTCAAAAGGACACACAACGCACACACACTGCATTCCACCCAGAATAGCAAGCGAACCATCATCCTGGAGACCCTCACGCAACCTTTAAGACAACATTTAATATTCGCTACCTGTCACCGTGCTTGTCTCGGCAAAACCACCTATTAAGGTCTCGTAAAATTGATTATTAGAAGCTTTTGGACCTGCGCATCGAAATCCTGCTTAGTAATGACATGATAACAGCCACGGGTTCAGTATTTGTGGTGCAACAATATTACAAGGTAATAACACGATAATAAACATTTGTAAATTATTACATCTCTGAAAATGTCAGCAAATACGGAGCATTATTATGTCAGGCGCAAAGTTTGCTGCACAGATAAAAAGGAAGAGACAGCTGGAGGCCACTGAGTGAATTCTGCTCAGAAAGTCTTTGTTTACGAAATTCAAATGCACTCGGACGCATTTTCTACATCTCGGACCGGGCTTTGCTCGGTGTTGATCCATTTTCCAGCGACATTGTTCAAATCAAGTTGGCAGCTCGAGTGGCAAGGCGTTTTTTGGGAGGTGGCAGCTGTCGCCCCATGGCTGTGTGGATCAGGCTACACCAGACATGCAGGCCTTGAAAGGTTTGAAACAACACAGCAGTTTGCATAAAAAAAAAAAATACAAATCTGGGCAGCGTTTTCACAAGAAAATTCGATGAGAAACTTCTGATTTCAAATTCAGGCTCCTGTCACCGTATTCCATTTACAAACGGAGTTTAGTCATATTGAAGCATGATTTTCAGGTTATTGTAGTTGTTTGTTGTGGCCGAGAACAGCACTGCAACGAACCTCAAAATGTCATTAAATCCAGTAACAAAAATAAATAAAATCTCTCACTGCCTTTTAGTATGCAGCTCGTGGATAAATGAATATCATAAATCCCCAAAGTTTCTCCTGGTCAACATATGGACTGAAGTTAGTTGTTAAATTATTCAGTCCTCTTATCTCTTCGTGTAAAATATGGGAAGGCACGGTGCGCTGACAAGTCGGTTGACTGTATTGGAAAACACATTAAAAGGAGGTATGTTGAGTTTTTCCCACATCAAAGCACAAATATACCAAGAGGACTAAACATACAAAAGGCAGAAACGTGTCCTTCTTGCCTAAACGGGTTCCCTTGAGACAACGAGAAGACACCAACCATGTAGTGCGTCCGTGCACGTTTTTCGTAATGCGCACAATTCCGTGAGGGCAATTAAATTACACAGACTTGCATTTGTGAGCAAGTTACTAGTTAGGAGCCTTGTCGGCATTTACAGACACAATTACATTTTTCAGCCATGTGTGCGTGTGCTGTGTATGTGTGTGCGTCCCACTCTCTCTCTCCTCATATCAGCTCAGCACAGCAGGTGCCTTGCTCCAGTACATTGCTGCAGCAAGTGAAGCTGAATGTACTGCAGACACCATGGGAAATAAAAGCCAATACATCTTGTGTGTGCGTGTGCGTGCGCGCGTGCGCGTGTGTGAAAGCATGTGTGTGCAGGCATTTGTCTGCGTGTAGATAAAGAGTATAACACGAGTCAGTGGAGTAACGAGAGCCTTGCAAAGAAAAAGAATGTGACGTGCCAATGGACGCTAGCATAGGTGAAAAGAAATATTTAAATCGGACTGGATTGAAAAAGGCGTGAGTTGGCAAGGCGGCGATGTGCGGGGGCAATAACTTCAAGGCCGTCTCTGCTGGCCTAACATAATCATGAAATCATGATCATATTATTCTTATTGACGTCATATTATATCCTAGTGTTGTATTTTTCGGTGAAAGTTATTATCCAATCAGAATTCAGCTAGCTTGTGTTGCCAGGCAGATTTCACGATACCAGGAGCACACACTATTCAATCAAGATTCAATCATGCGGGCGTCGGTTTTGTGTCTCAACGGGGCTTTTACAGTTGATAGACAGTTGCGACAACCAATCAGCTCACGAGTTGATGACGGTGAGCCTTCCCGCTGGCCTTACATTGAAGGTGATGAACCACAACGACCGAAGGAGGTAATTTAATTGCAGATACACTTGCGAGGCCGTTTTCAAGACGGACCTTTCAAGCTACATCATCCAAAACTCACTCAGTAGAACGTAAGTGCCTTTCTCTGTATGATTTCTCCAGCCGCTGTGTCAGAAATGATTGTATTACGAGATGTATTTATTCAAGTCGGACTAAGTAGGACTTCGCTGTAGGCCTACGTGTGAAATGCACGGCCCGCCGCTGCAAGAAGCTAAGGTTAGGAAGAGGAAGGCAAACACATTCAGAGTGGAGAATTTGCCGGCTCACTGGCGAGAGTACACAAGCCATTAGCTTGAATTCGACACGGGGTCAGAGAATTGCACACAGAGGAAAGAACAGCGAGAAGATGAAAACCGAGACGCAACGAGAGGGCGAAGCTGGCGACTTTTGCGGGGACAAGCCCACGTTCAAGTTTTACTTTTGGGCCCACTGTGCATTTGAGTTTGACACACCTGGTTTACAGTATAACAAGTGACTCGACCATGAGTGATTAACAATGCTGGACGCTAGCCCAATATTGTATGTTCGTGAGCATCAGCACGGCTACAAGAGCAATCCGACGACTTTATAAGCATCACGAATAACAACCAGGGAGTCAAGTTAAATCCTGGTTGAAGCGAGCATTCCCCTCTAAACACCCCTCATTCATCACTTAGTGGCTTGGGTCTGCACTTGTGGAGCCGATACATCATGCAATAGCAAGCTAATCCACCTTTGCAGCTTTAGAGGACACGTGGGTGCCACATGAGTAAATAGGATTTCCGTTGCATTTCAGAACATCTCATATCTTACTGTATCTTATCGTAAAAGAAGAATATTCCGGTTCAACGGACACGTGGAACACAAATAAGAGGGTGAGGTATCTGGTGAGTCGATCATATCTTTTTTCACCCTGAAGATCAACTGGGACACATTGAAATGTAGGAGTTTGCACCCGACATAAAGTGACTATTAAAAAAGCTCAGCACACACGAGCGATACATTCGGACAATTTTGGCTTTTTTTTTTCCCGGCGGTAAGTCTTAATTAGGGAGAGTTTTTCTGCGTTGAAAGATAATCATTGTTATTGTTATTTCCTCATGCAGGGACGACACTGAGCGGATGCGAGCCTTTTCAAATACGATACATATTGAACCGCAACTGCCCCAGGCTGCATAAAAGGAGCTTTAAAAAAAAAAAAAAAAAAAAGACATTTACGGAAATTCAGTTTTCACTCCCTCCGCCTGACCTTTGTGGAGAACGATCAGTTTGTGATTGGTTCGGGTTTGCAGGGATAATGGCACCAGGGAGCTTCATGTGCATTTTATGAAAGGACAAAATGAACGGAGCCACAGTGTGCGGGGCGTGTGAGAGAGCAAGACAAAAGAAAATGAGATTATCTGAACAAAAGGAATTATTGCTGGAGTGTGATCCTCCTATTTGCCATGCTATTTTTTTCCAGCCCCAAAAAAAAGGTGAAAGTCCGGCTGTGTTTATCTGCAGTTGTTGAATAGAATCAGGCAAAATTACAAATATTTTTTTTTTTTATTATATATATATATATATATATATATATATATATATATATATATAATTATTTTTTGATAAAATTTTTTTAAAATAAAAATAAAAATAATTTTTATAATAATTTTTTTCATTATTATTTTTTTTCATTTTTATTTTAAATATATTTGATCATTTCATTTGATCAAAAAGGAATCTTGGTAGGATTGAATTATGATGGTTAAAAAAAAATTGGTGTTTTGTCCCTAAATGTATAATAAATACCGTACTTTAAGTGAACTTAAAAATCTTACATTCATAGTTCGGCTTAGCTGACTGGGAGCTTTTCCATGTAAAGGAGAAGCAGACGTAACTATTGGACATCTGTGTAAAAAGGGCGTTCAAAGTGAAGTTCCGAGCGATGCATGACAGCGGGCGAGTTATGCCACGATTTGTCCATGGATTGTGGATCTGCTTGGACTGTTATTCGAGCCTTCGCAAAAAAAACATACTTTTTGAGAAGCCGCCTCACTCTGACAATTACAAGAGCTAACCTGACGTGTTAAATGTTTCAATACTTCAAAAAAGCACAATCGAACTCCATTTTGCTCCCGCTACCTTTTTAACAACGTATGCTAGCTAGCATGTTACGGCCACGGAGAGTTTCCTTCATTCCTCTCGATTCCAAAGTGAGAATTTATCATCGTCTAACACAGTTCTTACTGGAACAAACAAGCCCAATCAAGGCCACGTTGCACATTAAAATACACTTCTAACCTCATTTTGACTTCAGAGCTTGAAGCCCTTAGGACAGTGTTAGCAGAATACAGCACAAGAGTCTCTCACCAACATTTCAGTCTATGAAGCGAGCGCTGCGGTATACCAAGGGATGCATTTTCACCTTTGCTTTAGAAGCACGACACTGGCGGTGTGAGTCCCCCGACGGCTTTTGCTCCCCTCAAAGCCTTTAAAACGCCACACAGCACATCCAAGAGTTAAGTTATATTTGGCTTTTTGCTATTAAGGACATCACGAATCAAACTCACTAATGACCAGACCAGGGGTGGGCAAACATTTTGATTGGTGGGCCACAATGTGTTCTAAAATTTGATAGAGGGCCCGGACCAGGGGCAGATGCATGGAGTGTTTTGGTAACCTCACCTCATCGGAGAAAAAAAAAAAATACATTTAATTTTAAATTAAAGTGAACAAAAGGATTACAACAAAATACGTGTCTTTGAAAAAACACAGTATTCAGAAAATAAAACCTTAACAAGGTTTATTCATTTAATTTTTTTCAAGTTCGGCGGGCCAGATTAAACCGTTTAACGGGCCGCATGTGGCCCCCGGGCCGTAGTTTGCCCACCCTTGGACCAGACAGTGGTTTGAATTTTTTAGGTACAAAAAAAACAAAAAAAAACAAGGCAGTTTCCAGTACTCGAGGCCATTTGTCAAAAAAGTATTACTTGATATAAATATATGTTTTATATTGACCTTTGCAACAACAATTCTCCATTATATTTTCCTCAGTTGGTACACTCCAAAAAAAAATCTCGATAGCCGCAAGCTCAGAAACAAAACACTCCAGATTCGATGGCGTTTAAAAGGACATGCTGAAGCATTAAGTGCTTTTTAGCCTGACCTGGGAATTATTTGTTTGCAAGTCGTCTCCGCTCGCAGCCTCTTGGCAAAATCATTCAGCCCATTCTTTCACCCCTTCATGTTTTTTTTTTGTCCTTATCACACTACTACAATATTAATCCGTGAGTGCTGCAAGACCAAAATGAAGCAAGTGACTCAATAATGCATAGCAGCCTCTTTTCTATCTCTACCTTCAGGTTAAGCTCAGGCTAAAATAGGGACGTTGAGATTAAGCGCAAACAGGACCGAATGAATCGACATTTTAATTTAGGGAGAACGTTTAAAGCTTGAATAACTTCGCGCCGATGCGTGCGCATGTGCGTATGAGCACTCGGACGGCTCGGCAAGTCCATTATGAGAATGTCAACACACTCTGAGTCGATGTTCCTGTCTTTATTAATCACCACCTGACACAAGCCCACTCCAATAACACGCCTTGATTCAACACACACCTGTCTCCGGAAGAAGCTTTTTTTTTTTTTTTTTTTTAACCACATCCACGCAACAGCAAAATGGAGTCGGTAATTTGTCCCCACGTCCCCTCTGCTCTTCGTTCCTCATGCTTGGTTGAGTCGGCGCCGAGGCCGAGGACGCAGACGAAGCAGAATGACAAGCCAAGTCAAGGCCTTAACGAAAGGCTGCTGGCATGACCCTGCAAAAAAAAAACAAAAAAAAAAAAACTGCAGTGTGCTACACTGCTTGACGCGTGATATTTTTAGAGGCGCCTCCTTCTGTCTTCTCGTGGGCGACACGGCAACATTTTCCTGAACAGCCACAGACATCCCCCCCCTTTTTTTTTTTTTTTTTTTTTTTTTTAACATGACATGCCTCGTGAATTTCTTGCTACAACATAAGATCCCCGACCATCAATTTGCATAACTCTCGCTCTGCATGCCTTCCAACTCTTCCTTCGTTATGATCATCATGAAACGTTGAACGGCCGTTGCCGGTGGCCAGCTGCCACGACGGAAACAAAATGGTGAAAAAGAGAGAAAGGTCACGCATCAGTGGATGCCAAATATGATCTCAGAGATGACATTACGCAACAATATCGGAGATGGCAGTTTCGGACTCTGAGCCAGTGGAACAATATAGCGTTGGTGGATGCCAGATGTTTTTTTTTTTTTTTTTTTGCTCTCTCCCAATATTTTCAATATGGAGTTTATTAGACTTCAAAGGACAAATTCAGCCAATTAAAACGGGGGGGGGGGGTCCCTTACACTGTCTGTGTCCCAAGTTCCCACAAGATAACAATAACGGAAATATAATGAGCATACATTTTCAACAAAAGAAAGAAGTCAGTGAGTGATGTCACAAGGTTTGCTCAACACACAATATTAACAGTACGCAATCATAAAATATCAATTATACGCGCCATTAATTTTACCGAGCAGATGCTAACATAAATAGCATTGCCCTACAAACACCTCTCCATTAAGTAACCATTACAGGTGAATTATAATGATGAGCCGCAGGGAAGGCCGATAAGAATATTGTACCATGTGACATTTACACGTGTCGAAAATAACAGCTTGAGTCTCACATTTGGCATTTGTCAAAAGCAACGCGGCGCAAAAGATCGCTCATCCTTTTCGTTGTTTTACCAGTGGAGGCTTTCGCTTATCAATCTTTTTCTTTTTTTTTTCCTCAAGGCCTCTCAGGCAGCACCACACTTCTCTGGCTGCTCTTGAAGTTAATCCCCCCTTGAGGCAATGTCAAGTTTGCGAGGGGACAGCAAAGTCAGAGCATGACAGCATGTGTGCTCAAACTCAACGGCAATGCGATTTATGACGATTGGTTTGAGTCTTATTGCGTTCGCGTTGCGAAGAGAAGAATCAAATAAGAATTGATGGCGAGGGTCAACATAAATCAAAAGTCATCTCGTATCATTCACTAGTAAAGAGCTGCAACAGATTTAAAGCATTAAACAGTATTAAAAAAAAAGAAAAAGAAAAAAAAAAAGGGGCTTGTTTTAGCATCATTGGCAGGGTGATGGCCACAGAAAAAAGATTGAGTCGACGCTACTCGGAATTAAATGCAACATTGTATATTTAGGATTATAATGATTTCTAAATTGTTTTTACAGTATAATAACAGTAAAATATTGGTCATTGGAGACATACAGAAATTAGTTTTTAGGTGCATATTCTTCTTGTTTAGAGTATATGTAAAAAAATAAAAATAAAAAAAATAATTAAAAATAAGTAAATAAATAAAAAAAAAATAATAATAATAAAAAAAATAAATAAAAATTAAAAAAAATAAAAATAAAAGAGACTAAAGACCGTAATGAAATGCAAGCGAGATGAGCTCATGGTTAAGTGAAGCATTACCAAGGTCACCGTTGTTGCAGCTCAAACGGTTTCACTGATATTAATAAGCCCTGACAGAGACTGTTCTCTGTGGGATCACATCTCTGCAGGTTGGCAAGCTCAGGTACAGGCAAGCTCAATATGCACACGCACGCACACGCACGCACACACCGACAGATGCCCTCGCAACAAAGGCGGGAGGGGGGGCAAGTGGACGCTAGACAAACTTGCACAGATTGAAACGAGGAAAAAACTGCAAAAGCGAAACAACGGCATTTTCTTTTAACGTAATTTGAGATATTACAGAAACGGACAAAAAGGTCACGGCACCTTGTACATTGCAGCATTTCTTAACATAGCTTCTGCAGGTTTGGCGGGTTTTGATGTCGCACCTTCAATATCCGTACACTTGATGGCTGCAAATAAAGGCCACAGTCCGACACGCAATTATACGTCTTGAGAGGTTTTCACAACTGGCTTGGGTGTCATTTTGAACTCACAGATCAGATGGTCTTTGCCTTAATACTCGCTATCATTTCTTTATCTGGGAATCGAGCCAACAAGAGATACACACGCGCACTCTCGCGCTCACTCGACTAAATCCCCTGCCAGGAAACTAAATTGCGCAAAATTGCGTTGTCAAGTTTCGTTTACGAGAGAAACAGTGTCGGGTTTTACTTAAGGGCAGCAGGTGGTTTGGTGTGCTCAGACAAATAACATTTTTATCGTACGATTTAGATACTCAGATACGTCCCGTAGATGGTCCACACGCTTATTCTAAACATCAAGGGAAAACAGAATGTAATTTAGCTTGTGCACATATCGGAGGTAAAAATGACGACCATAACAATAATCGCAACAATCATGTGGCTGTAAAGTGTGAGGCGAGGCCGCAAATGGAGTCTCGTTGTGTTTGGAATAGTTCAGGTTGGCTCTTTGGCTGCCGGTGATTGTGCCTTGTAAGCCAACACAGACAATGTTGGCATAGTTTAAAAACAAATATGAAAGATGAAATATATACGGATACAAAAAAAAACAGATGTAAAGCTGAACTAGTTTTATTTTTTAGTTATTTTGTCAACATATGACTAATCACTACTGGCGGACCGTCAAGGCCATCAAGGCCTTCTCTGCTGGCCTAACATAATCAATAAATCACGATCACATTCTTCACATCGTCATATTATATTTTTAGCTGAGAGTTTTTATCCAATCAGAATTCAGCTAGCTCGTGTTGCCAGGCAGATTTCACAATACCAGTAGCGCGCACTATTCTTCCGAGGCCTTCAGACACAGACGGTTGCGATAGCCAATCAGATCACAAGTTGGTTACAGTGAGCCTTCCAGCTGGGCTTACGCTGAAGATGATTAACGCGTTTTGTGATTGCATACACACTCGTGAGGGGGCGGCGCTATGCAACAAAAAAAAAATCAACACACCCGAAAGTCGTATCTGGCGACCGTTCAAAAAGCTGTTTTTTTAAACCACAATGGCCGAAGGAGTGAAAAGTGGATTTAATTGCAGATACGCTTGCGAGGCCATTTTCAAGACAGACCTTTCGAGAGAAGCTAGGTCGTCCAACACACACCGACTACTGTGCAAGTGTCTTTCTGTATATTTCTTGTCCAGCCGTAGTGTCATAAATTACGCTATTATGACGGGGGTTGATTCAAATCGGATTAAGTAGGACTTCACTGAAGGCCTTTGTACATAAAGTGCGGCATATGGTTACTTTAACACCCCAAGTTTGACACTGGCATCACTGTCCCTCTTTTTGCCGTGTGCGCCGAGTGTAAAATGATGACATGGTCATGCTCCCACACATTCAGAGTCACCAGACAAGAAGAGTGTGACAGAGTAGAGACGATATCAGCCTCCCTCACATAGCGTCGGCCTGGAAATAAGCAAAGCCAGACTCCATTTCCTAATCGCTATCCCATTTGCGGTCATTAAGCCAGTTGATGAAATGTCTCGCTAGCGCCGCGCTGTATCACTTCACTATTTCTTTGTCTCCTTCCACCCAACGCTCTAAGCCGGTTTCAACCGCGGCCTTCTCCGATTGCCTGACGCGACTCCTCGCGACTGTACGCGCTTTTTTAGAAGAAACTCAAGAGGTCAGCTACTTTGAGTAGCAAGCGTGGTGGGAAGTTTAAAAGATGGTGCTTAATGACTTAAGCTGAGAGGTTCATTTGAGCCGCAGATATCAGCAGTCAGTTTCAACATTATGCAACACGTACGGGTCCAAGCTTTTCTCGCTGGTCAGAGAAATTTAAGCTTATGCCCTGACATACGCCCCCCCATTCGCTCACGCAGCATTTCTAGACGAAGAGCGCAAAAAAAAGAAGGATTTAGGTTGACCATGATCCACATATGTGCGACACATATCTGACAGCTGGGATTATGTGTGTTTTATATAGGAGGGGTACATTTGTGTGCACGTTGGGGTGTGTTTGACAGTGACAAAGCAGGGCCATTCCAGCAGGGCTGTGGTGGTCAGTAACTCTTTCCTCACCTCAGGCCATAAGCCTTTTTTTTTTACACCGACTCCACTCTCTATCTTCTCTGCTAGCAACTTCTGGAGGTAACAGAGCGAAAGGAATAAGGGCAAAAGGGTCACTGGAGAAAAGTCAGTAAAATAATAGCAGTCACATTACAAGTTTCTATGTTCATAAGGGCAAGGTATGAAAATAAAAAAAATCAGTTTTTCTTTTGCTAGCTGGAGCTTAGTTTAGCTCTCCAAAGATTGGTCGTCGGTCAATCACAAGGCACATATTATTTGGAGAGATTTACATCATCACAGAGTGGGAAGTGCTCCACGACACACAATCAGGAACTGGAAGTCAAAGTTTAACATCACGCAAATGATGCTAACAAGCTAGCATCTCCCGTTTATACTTCTTAGCATGTGATAAGGAGATTTTTTTTCCCCCGCAGAGGGAAGCGAGAAAGCAGGACGTGGTAGTGAAACGTTAACAGGGGAGAATCCAGAGCTAAGGAACAGCAGAAGTAGTTGACATTAAAACGAATTTAGATTTTTCAATCCAAGTGTTAAAAGTTAAAATGTCATGGAGATGATAAATCTGCTCCACTTGCTCTGTTTAGGTCAGTAGTCCCCGAATTTTTTTTCCCGCCGCAAACTAGTTCATCCAAGTCCATAAATTTTGTGGACCGGCAACCATGACGGTGGAGGGGGAGGGGGGGTCATTTGAGTGATTATGTTGGTAAACTTACTGTGGATGAAAAAGTCGACTCTGACTTACGTGACGATATTTACCGATCCCTACTCCCTCACTCACTGGATGGCCGACTTAACAGGACTGCCCACCGGCCAATAAAATGACCAAATCTTCACAAAACTGAGCTAGAAAAACATATTTCAATTGATCATACCTCTCCAAGATGCAAGTGAAAGAGGTATCTCTAAAAAAAAATGCATCACTGCCACACCCACTACGGCGTCGACGTACTCAAGACGGTTGCCGCAAACGTCGCCATTCAAGACGATTGATCGAGAGCGACACCGCGACAACTCTAGGCGGGTAAGGTAGCATCGCATATATGGAACAACGTTTGTACTGTCTGCTGGGTATTCATAATAATAACCTTTTGTTTTGGTTCTTTTATCCTGAGCTCAGTCTCAGTCCAGGCTTTGTGGCATCTCGGTTCCCCCGTGGAAGAGGTTTAAAGTTGCCATCACCAGCGTAATTAGATACTTCAAGCTCTCCTCCGCTGCCAGGAGGTGAACAGACATCACGTGCGCACACACACACACACACACACACACACCCACACCCATCCTCTGTGCTGACAGGGACTGGGCAATAGTTCACTCCGTCACAGCGCTAACTATCCCTCTTCCTCCCTCACATGCTGCCTTTTGAGCGAGAGTGCTAACTCGCAATCTCTCACTTCTCCTCACTCGCTCGCCTTCCCAAAGCGCACACACCAATGGTCCATCATCCATATTACATTTTTTTTTTCTATCCAGGTTTCAAGTGTTGTTTTGCCCGTCGCGCTATTGTGAGCTGGTTCCTCCTTGTACTGTAGCTGCCAGCGGAATTTCTATTTGACTTTTTAATGAATTAATTTATTTATTTTAATATTTGGAACTGTTTTTAATATGACGATTTTTCATTCTCGGCAAAAAATATCAATCTGCATTCTGCATTCATTTGTAATCTAAGGAGTTGAGTCCCTAAAATTGCGTCACTGATCATCAGTTTGAATGAATGCCAGATCAACTGAAAACATATTGGGGGATTTTTACACATGATAGTTTCAAATCCCCTCTCTTGCTTTCCCTCGTGCATAATTTCAACACCCACCTTATCCGCTTAGCATTGCTGGTGACATCGTCCACCCCTCACATTCCCACTTCAATTTTCTCCAAGGAGAAGGCAAGAGCCTCCAGTGCCAGTCCGCTATCGCCATCATCTACCCCAACCTCTTGCAGAAAAAGACTACCTCTGCACTTTTGCAAATGGACTCACTATATCCACATGCTGTAAATTATCGAACAACTTAATGCTGACTCTTTCTGCTCTAAAAGTCGATACATTTTGTGGACAAATCACCTCTGGGCGAGCGGCGGGGGATTAGCCATATATCGTGCAGAGCGGTCTCCATACGTGGTCTGTATTTTTTACCAATTTACTAGCTTGTGGGTTTAATAATGCTACAGATTCAAATAGCATCTTCACATGCGTTAAAAGTCCATCATTGATAGATGTAACAGAGAGAAGTGGGTTACATTTCAAAATAAATTACTTTTCAGCCTCAAATAATATAGAAATGAAAGCCACTTTGGACCGGGCCACCGACCGGTGGTGGTCGTGGAAAAAGGCTCAGGTTGCGATTTTAAGTGCCAAAGTAGAGTTGCCGAATAAATAAACAACTCCAACAAGACCCTTTTTACGACTACAATGTCAATGTTCCTCCATCTTGAACTGGTTACTCACATGCGCGCACTCCCTGGCCACCTCCTGTGACAATCTATGATCCGAGATCTGAGAGATTCGTCATTGTAAGCAGCCCATTATACAGTATGTCACTGACATTCTGTAACTTGCTGTGACGGCACCATCGCACATGACAGCTGTCGGAGAGTGAATCACAAAGTTTTTTTTCCTATGCAAACGGGATGCAGGAGGAGCCGTGAGGCGGAAAATGTGTTACGCAGTCGAGTTCACGCTGCCGCAAGATTCCCAAGAATTACCGCCGCCGCGAATGGGGGGAAAGGACACGGATGAGCCATTTGAGATTGTTCTAATTGTTACACAGACATTCATAGCATGACACGCTTTGCCTCTTATAGCTACAAAGACAAAAAAAAAAAAAAAAAAAAAATTCTCTCAAAAGCCATGAAAGCGTGCGCGATATGCTCCTCTCCTTGATATTGTAATGAGTCTTCTTGGTCTGCTAATGCACTCATAAGTATTCATCACAGAAGGGTGGACCTCAAAGCGGGTGCTGCAAGTGGCCAAATGGATCCCGCGGAAACATTCTGATGATCAATCAAAAAGCAGAATATTCATAAACATCCCCCAATGACTCACGGGGCTCGCACACTTCCTGCAAACCTGAACACTGAAACAGAATCGAAGCGGCTGTATTTTTTTTTTTTTTTTTTTTGTGCCGGCTTTCACATTTTGTTTTAAAGGCTGTCGGTTATTTTTCATTTATTTACAATGTGCTTTTTCTCCTTTTAATTAAAATAATAAACAGCGATACTATAAATATTTTATATGACGTTTATTTGCTCAGAAGCAACACAACTTTGGGCCCACAGGGAGCAGTGCCTCACTGAACCAAGTGTTGGTATTTTATATTTAACGCATTCATTCATGCTAATCAGAATTACCATAAATACAGTTTATAATTTTATTTCATCATCTTTAAAGCAAAGTGTTCCAATTAACTAGTGTGGCATGTCACCTATTTTCCCCCCAAGGGCCACAAATAATTTTGCTTTGCAAACATATACAATTCATATTCATAAAAGGTACAATAAGAAACCATATAAATAATATATATAAGATTTTTTTCCATTTTCATTGTAGCTAGTTTTTATTTCATTGAGACTTTCTCCCCCCTTTTTTTCTTTTTTAATGGGTTTTTAGAGCAGATTTGTTATTTTTTAAATATTTATATTTTAACGGTGTCCTTTAGTATTAGCTTTAGTTTTTTTTTTTTTTACTATATGGAGTACTTGTGGGGTGCCCCAAAAATTTAATAATTAATTAAACTACAATCCTCAAATGACTGTTTGACCTTCCCTTTTGTGTATGGACGTATAGCAACACCAAAATTAATAATTTAATTTATATTTTTTGCTATAATTTGTCAGTTTTATTAGCATAAGATTTTTTTATTTTTTTTATTTGGATTTGCGAAAATGTTTTTTCAGGTTTTTAGTTATTTCATTAACTGTCATACGCTTGATCCGAGCTGATTTGGGGTATAATCCAGACCAAACCCTGAAATCGGGGCCAGTCAAGCTTTCCTTTCACTGAGTGGTAACTGAAAACTGCTTGGAAAACAGGCGAGGGAAGCGCAGGACAGTCAATGACTACAACTGTAAAACACCTCTCCATAAATTGCAAACTTTGATATTGGATCTCATTACAATGTACGATAATGTTGTGGCTGATGGCCGTTTGTATTTGTATCTTTTTTTTTTTCCCACAGCATTAGCATGCGGCAAAACTTTGCGCAATGAGCACGGAACGCCAATGCTAATCTACAAAGTGAAGTCAAACGGAATTGTCACGTTGGAATTAGTCCTTATACCTACCCGCTTATTTGCTTCCTAGTATTAAAAAAAAAAATAAAAAAAATAAATTTAAAAAAGCAGTGCGGTAATAATCCAAAGTTTGATCAAGAAAAGAAATCACATTTACATTTCCTAACTAGCAATTAATAGTTTTAGTGGGAGAATAAGATATTCATTAAAATGTCAAGGACTCTTTCTAATAAAAAAAAAATTAAAAAAAACACTAGGCACTATGCTGAACGAGTCATATCATTTCTGAAATCGTTTGTGTATACTAGATCATATAAAACAAAACTACAAAGCTGTCACTCTGCGGCTAGTGGTAATGGAGCCAGTAATTGACTAATTTAATTTTCTCCAGACTTTTGTATGAGGCAAAACTTTTCAAAGAGAATAACAATAGAGAATGTTTTTTTTTTTGTTTTTTGGAATAAATTAGACGATTGTGTTCAAGTGTTGAACTACAGCACATCCATTGTAATTGTTCCTTGGCAAGGTTCTACCAAAGCAGTTGACTTTCGCCATGCGTGTGTGACCGCAACATGATTGATAGTTTTTTTTTTGTTTTGTTTTTACCAGCTAACTGCAATGCATAAAAAAATACCCATAAAAGAGACCCAAGGACAAATCCGATTGGATGCACACAATGTAGCAGGTAAAGCAATTAGCAAATCACCACTGCATGAACTTGAAACCATCCCTCAATACTTTGTGTGACCTCCAGACTGCCATCCCAGCAGTTTGGGGTTGGAAATAAATAAAATAAATGCCATCTCGTCATCAGTTATCAGCAAGGCTCATTAGAAGAAAACAAAAAAAATTCTCTTTTTAATTGAACCCTCCTCACAAAGCTCTCTTTAATTCTCCTGGAAAAAGCATTGCAATCATTCGATAGTATTTTTTTTTTAATTATGTATTAATGTGATAAGAAAATAAAATGAGGCAAATCCAATAACACTGCTATTGATATTCATGCTGGGTTGAGAAATTGCTTTGCCATAATTTAAAAAAAAAAAAGAAGAAAACACTCACACATGCTCATTACACAGCTAGTGCCTTAAAAGAGTGCTACATGTGAGAGAGGTCAGGCAGAGTGTGCAAGCACCGAGGCCTGCTACGACAACAGTCATTACAGTCACTTTAAAGCCTTCATCTCGTCGCCAGTGCGCCTCTCCTAACTCAGATGCTGGTTGCACTAATGGAGTTTGGACTACACCAGAGGGAGAAGGCCGAGGGAGTAACGAGGATGCGAGAGATCACGATTGCATGTTGAATGATCATTAGCACTGGGATTTATTCTGGAAGCATAATCATACTAATAGGTTTTATTTATCCTTTGCAGTGGCTCATTAACATTTGCGCCTCTTTCTTTCAGGGTCAGAGTCTTGTTAATAAAAGCGGGAAATTGAGATTGTCGCATGACATTTGAAATATTCTCTTGAAAGGAAACTAAAACTGTTTTGGAATCCAACCTGACAGACCAAACCATAACCTGCTTCCACAGCACCGGTTTCGACTAAAACTTTGAGAATGTGAAGCAAAAGTTGAGCATAAAGAAAGCGACCCAAGGAGATCGTATTAAAACGGCGCTGGAAGGTGAGCGAAAGTGGATGATGTGTCCCAGGTGTGTGCTCCATCCTCAGCACTAGTTAAGACCGAGGCACGGCAACGCCTCAGCCATCCGTCACCATGGAGATAACAAGCTGTCAAGGCCGGAGAGGATCATGGGCCACAGAGGCCGGTCACTCTGCATGAACACCACAGGAGCCAATCAAAGGAGATGGCAAGAAAAGGCTACGTGTATGTTACAAAAAAAAAAAAGGGAAGAGAAAGGGCAAGAAAGAAGGAGGAAATAAATATCATTGGAGGTTCGGCTATACACTGCTTTGAAATCGCTGATATAGATTTCCTTCAAGTAATTATGTGAATTTCATTTACACCTTAAAGCGCTGGTATGAAGCACTCAATGCGATCTCAACTCCTATAAAAAAAAAAAATTTTAAAAACGGCAGTACAGTTTTGGGAGGAACCTGCTATTGATCGCGTGTCTATCGCGATATATATCGATATTTAATTATCGCCGAGCTTGGTTCTTTTCTGGCTGTACTGAGCGCAATCTCAAAATCTCAAATTTGATCCGCTGCATATTCTCCCGTCGACTTTTCGTCTTATGCGCTACATCGACTTTCGTAAGCCAAGTGCCTCTGGTGGAAGATCATATCACAATATATACCGCTTCTAGTCATAAAATTGCAAAACGAACTTTCAGAACGCTATCAAACTAATTTACCGGCCACTGTCGCAGAGTTTTGCCAACGTTGGCAGACACCTTTAGTCAAATGAAGCTTCAGCTCTCCAGCCAGACCAAAAAAATTATTAATTGACGATTACGGAGTTTTAGTCCTGAAATATTAGATGAATAATTTTTTTCCCGTTTGTTTCTGATGCTTGCTTACAAGTGAGAGGATTACAGTCATTCTGTTTCAAACATGTTACTAGCCAGCCTTTGGAGGTTTTCAAGCTTGGGCGTTCCTTGCCGGCTCACACCCTGCAAGAGTGTACCAAGTCGACGTAGATTCAAAGTGCAACCAGGCGCGTAAAGAAGGTACTAATATGGCCCCAAGTGCATCGTGCTGAAGAGACTTTTGTTTCCACAATTTATCTACTTTAGAGGACCATCATATTAGAAAACGCCTTGAGTATGATGAGTTCTACACCACTGCAAATGACCACAACACATTTGGAATTTAATACCTCAACGACTGTGGGCTTCAATTTGAAGTGTATTGTAAAGTGCGCTGTAACCGGGAAGAATATAGTGGCGCATGACGGGGAGTGTGTGGGGGTTGCAGCATCAGAGGAAGTGCTCCAGGTGCCCTGCTGCAGGCGTGGGAGACTATTGGAGATGTGTGTGTGTGTGTGTGTAGGTGTGGGGGTGTGTAGGTGTGTGTGTGTGTCAGAGAGAGAGAGACTGAAGGCCCCTCTTAACTGAGTGGCGGACAGATTTATTGATCTGCCAAGAGATAGTGAAACAGCCTCTTATTACCCTCTCGTAAACACACATTCTCCAGCACACACACACACACACACTTCACAAACCTCATCTGATATTGTCATCGCATAAAAGCAGCGCTTGATTAGCTTACATGCATCTTCGTCATTCCTTGACATGCTAGGATTGGTCTCAGTTGATGGAGACGCTACAAAGTAAATGTGCATGCACCCGGGGGCGTATAAACACTGGAGAGATGCGCGCAATTAACTTGACCTATCTGTTTAATGCAGGGGTGTCAAACTCAAATACCCAGTGGGCCGGAAAGTAAAACTTGAACAAAGCCGTGGGCCAGCATTTAATTTTTTAAAAACAATAGAAATGCTGATTTTTTTTTTTTTTTTTTTTTACTGAAAATTTTTATTATAAGTGGTTTTAATAATGCAATATAATGTTTAGTTTTTAAAATTACTATTATCATTTTAAATGTTCCTATTATGATATATAATGCAAAATGGCATAGTAGTCATTTGGTATCGCCTCGTGGGAAAAATATAATTGCGCTGTGGGCCAAATTTGGCCCGAGGGCCAGAGTTTGACATCCATGGTTTAACGTACAGCAGGCAACAGAAACACACAGAATTTGCTGTCAAATTATCCAAGTAAATAAATATCATTGTTGAAAGGGGAGTTGCAATTAAAAAAAAAAAAAAATCTAATTTGCACTAGAAACCAGTTTGCGGTCAAAAAAAAGGTCCTCGAAAGTCTTCTCTTTTGTTCACACACGACAATAATAGTTCTTGTGTCCAGAGCCTCTTGAACTACTACAACAAACCACAGCAAAAACCACTGAAGGCAAATGAGCTATACCAAGCTTTGAGTGTCTTGTGCCACTGCGGCGATGGATGCACACATGCACAATGCTGCGGCTCAGCGTGATCTTTTGCACACTCGAGACGGGAAAGGATCATCTGCAATCCCACCGCCACATCAGTGAGCGTTGTCAGCAAACAAACCACTTATGGATCGATGCCAGACAACGTGACACGCAAACGAGCACGCCCGCAGATAAGTTGTTTACATACAACATAGGAAAAGCGTGAAATTTATGATTCACTAATGTCGAGTGGCGGGTTTGCACGTTTGACGTGAGGAAGCTTAATTCCTGCACGTCATCAAAATTGACGATGAGCAACTATACATGTCGTTTAAATGCTTCTCTGTTTACAATCACATCAATAGCCCAAAATTAAAAAAAAAAGGCATTAAAACAGAGAAGCGACATTTTCTTTTGACCTTAACTTCACTACAGTCATATTTGGCGCAAACGATAAGTGGATTCAGACGTGCCATTTTTGAGCACTATCAGCCGCAAATTAAAAACTACCACAAGTATCCATCCATCAAATTTTCAAAACCGCTCATCGTCATTAGGGTTATGGCTCAGGTGGATCCCAGCTAATTTTGAGGTGAGACACCTTGGACTGATTGCTGCCCAGTTAAAAAAAAAAAACAAAAAAAAAACGTATCGACTAACAAACGTGGATAATTACACAAATATCTCATCTACACTGTTATTGCCTGCGAAAAAAAAAAATAGCATTTTCACCAGTGATGGAAAGGATATGGACTGGAAACCATGCGGATGCACCAGCTGCGGGGGCAGGTGGTCTGCTTGAGGCAGAAGAAAACCACGGGCGCCAGCTCGGGGAAGGGCACCACAAGCGTGCTCAGGTCACTTCCGATGCTGGCGTCGTCACCTGGACCCATTTCCTCGATGACGTCATCAGCCTGCGCCGAGCCATACTCCTCATGATGCCCTGGCACTGCTGAGGAAATGCCCCCCAGCGGCACAGGACACTCCTCGCTCGTCATGGCAACGCAGCCGAGCTCTGAGAAGAGATGAGAATGAGGTTAAAGGAAATGACATTTACAACTGAAGGCTTATATTGGATATAGGCAGGAAACTTTTGTACAACACAGTGATGAAAATAAGGTCCACTGCCACTTAATTGATTTAAATTGCCGTCCATTAAAAAACATGTGAATCCAAATTTTGTCTTATTTTCTGATAGAATCTCACATTTGTACAAATAATTTAAGCATTTAAAAAGGCCAAAGAGTTAAATGAAATATATGAGAATAAAAAGTCAAGTTGTGCATCAAGAGAAAAGTTTTAATATTACGATGTTATTAAGATGTTTTAGCTGAAAAAACAGACAACTCATTTTCTTTATCTTCAAAATACAAGAAAGTATTGCACAAATTGTTGTAATATGGAATTATTGTTTATAATTAATTAATTATTGTTATAATCAACTACACTGCAAGGAATGTTTTCAGTACTTTCTACTTTATTTAACAGTAAGGGAGTCCTGAATTGTATTTTAATTTTAAGCCATTGTGGTGAAAACAATTTAATAGCACTAAGAGGGCATTTCGGAAGATTCAACGACATGAGCAGAACTTAAAGAGGAAGTCAACCCCAAAAAATTCTTCACAATAATATGTTCTATGCAGGCCCACAAGTCTAAAAATAGCATTCTGATCAATATTGTGTCAGTGGAATGCGAGATAAGCAGCAAAATCCACCTGTTTTTTTACTTTCTGTCCACTATAAATGACATCATAGTTGCTCAGGGCAACCAATCATGGTTCAGCTTCAGAAAACAGGTGAGCCATGATTGATTGTTATCTGAGCAACGGTGATGTCATTTTCAGTCGACAAAGTGACAAAATGGCCGCCCCCTGAGTCGGCTAAAAATGTGAGGATTTTGCGGCTCAACTCAAGTCCCACAAACGCAATATTAATCAGAAGGCCATGTTTTGACTCGAGCGATGGCGCACCAAACATAATATCCCAAATAATTTGGTGGGTTGACTTCCTCCATAAATAAGCCAAGGACGCGAGTGTGTTAAAGGCTTACGCAACTGAAAGTTGACAAAAAGCTGCTCACAAGCACAAGTTTATTGCAGACGCTGGTGTACGTAGGAAGTGCACATGCCATGACACTCATCTTGCATAATTGGGAACATTATGTCATTCGGGCTTCCTATGTATGAACAGAAGTTGCAAATCACTGACGTTTTGCTGCCAACAAACTCACATAATGAGATGAATGCATAAAATACTTGCAAATAAATATTTGACTAAGGAAAAAAAAAGTCTAGCAATGAAAGTAAGCGTGACAAAAAAAAAAACAGAAAGGGATTTAGGCTCCAGCTCCCTTTCCAAACGTCAAACCAGCGAGCAAACGTGCAAGTCGGACATTGCAGCTGACGCCTGAGTGGATGCATAATAACATATTGAGCTTGGGAGTCCTCATGCTTTTAACTTGCAGCCAAATGAGGCAGCCAGCATGGAGGCAAGCCAAGGCTGGAAACACATTTCCAAATACACTCTCGTGGACACGTTAGATGCTCGCCATGCAATCGAGCGCTGGAAGCATTAACAGAGGAATGTTTGGAGACGGCTGAGTTATTATTTGAAGCGGCGTGATCACGTGTGAATGTTCATCTTGATTAATTACTACATCGTGAATGCTTGTGTGCAAACATGGACAGTAGGCGTGCAGTTATGCTAAATCCTACTACGGCGGGATTAAGTGCCAGTAGAGGGAGAGGCTTTGTTTTTATAGCATAATTATATTACAGGCTATTTATTAGAAAGGATGAAAATAGGACACGAGCGATATAATAAGCAGTATGTAATCCTCTGACAAGATGCACTTCTTGAATATGGAAAACACAACCAAAAAAAAAAACTGATTATGGTTTTCTGAAGCATGTCATAAACACAACAAACAAAGCTTTTTACTCATTTTGTTTTTGCACTTGCATAGAAACAAAACCAAAGCTAAACTGTTCGACAAATGTTCAGAATCTAATCTGTAATTTATTTGAAATTAATTAAATATTATATGTATTTTTTTTTAAACTGCAACTCCCCTTTCGACAGTGATATCATATGTATGCAAAAATATAATAAACACAAATTTACAAATCGGATAATAAGTACTTAAAAAGTTATAAATAATGTAGTAAAAATAAATCTAAATAAAATAAAAAATAAAATAAATTAATAAAACATATGTATATATATATATATTTTTTAAACTAGGAAAAAAAATTGTTTTAGCTCAAATATTTCATAATAAAAATGTCTCTCTTAGTAACACTTCCTGTGAAAAAGCTTGACAAACTAAGCAGACGTCCCTGCTATATTAAATTAAATTAAACTTGCTCAATTAAATATCTATCGATTCATCCATTCATTTTCTGTAGCGCTCAAGCTCATTATGGCTGAGCTGAAGCCCGCCATGGAGCACCCCGTACATTTTAGAGCACACCCAAGACTGATCGGCAGTCAATCGCAGAGCAAATTTGATATCTAAATCTTGTGAAGACTTTTACGTGTGGGGTTGTCAAAAGAGAACGCGCAAAAGCCCGCTGCAGGTGACGCACACAAACACGCTCACTGATTAACACCTTTAATTGGAGGAGTAAACGCAAACCGTTAGTTGCACCATGAAAACACACCGCGATAAATGGCAGAAAGTGTGCTTTCGCCTACACATAACTCAGGAGCAGGTTGGATCAAGCGGTGAAACGCTGTCCAAAAGGGAGTTAGAAGCAGCACATTTATCATCAAAGCTGTTTTTTTTTTTTTTTTTTTCTTTAGCTCAGGCTGTTGGTTAAATTTTTGATTGAACACTCAGGTTGTACAACTACTATATAAGTGAAGACTGGGAGTTCAAATGTGTATTATTCATCGGGACATGCAAGTAAAGACTCAAATCCCGAGCAAGTTAGTGAGTGAGCTCAAAGGGAAAGTCTGAAGATGAGAAATTCAAATTGAGTGTAGTTCTGGTTGTCACAGACCAATGATGGATAAACACTTTGGAATACGGTGCTGCTTTGACATGCTTGTTGAATTTTCTCCTTGACAAATAAAATTTCCCCAAAAATTGGCAAACTTTCTTTATGAAATGACTCTTTGATACATTTCAGTTTGGGCACTGTCAATTCCATTTCTTACAAGTAGCTCTTCCCCGTGTCTCAAATAACATTTTGATGCTATTTGAACATCCTCTTGCTTCTACTTGATCTCAGTTGTGTGATCATCGCAACCTCAGAGATAAAAGTTGGCATCTCTCGGTCTGATGTTCAACAGTTCATATCCTAGTGTGGCCTATGTATCAAACCTTTTTGCCTTCTTTTGCTCTTTTTGACCTCCATAAATCAGAGCCTGGCTCGCTTGCCTGTGGTGTTCCTCAAGGGTCAACCTTAGAGCCCATCAGTGGTCTCACATTTTTTTAATTGTATTAACGATAAAATGTTGCAATACTGTGTTTTATATGTATTTGAGCAGAAACACATTGCGACTATAGAAAACTACACAACTCTCATAAGAGGGGCCGGAGGCTGCCCGAGAGAGAAGGTGAGCAAAGTAAATGGACCCGGTGGCAGAGTGCAGGGAAAGTGGATGGACAGCGATGCTCTATCACACGGAAGCAAGAGGCTTCGTGCGAGAGCCAAAATGTCTCCTCGAAGATTTCAGACTGCAGTGAGCCCAACTCCACAGAGTAACCGGGGAAATATCATTGGAGGCAGAGAAGGCTAACGTGCAGGTCTGCCTGAGGAGGTCTGACACGAATTTGGGAGCAAATACAAACTGAAGGTTTGGTACGGGGGGGGGGCGATGCTACTTCACTGGACCACCACTAAGGGATATTCCAGGATGAGGGGCGGAACAACGAAAAATAGTCTTTGGCTGATGACCCTGTAGAAAACTCCCTCGGGTAGGTTGAGGTCTTGTGGAAAATGTTATATGAATTAAAAAAAAATGCATAAAAAAAATGAAAAATGAATTTTATCGCACAATGACAATGTAAGACAATAGAGAGTTATACCCGATGAATCAATTTTCCAAGCCAATATTTAATATCAATATGCCATCAGAGTTGGAACTCAAAAGAAAACATCCAACACCAAATGTGACTCACAGCAGCAGAATTTCTCATTCCTCCCTATAATGTTTCATTGCAAGTTTCAGAAGCGGCATTTCATTCTTTTTACAATGCAACATGTAAAAAAAAATAAATAAAAAAATGTGTATGCATTGTGAGTGTGTGGGGGTGTGTGTGCGTGTGCATGTCAGTGAATGTGTCGCTTTGTGTGTCACGGAGTGATTTGGAACAATGCTGAGCCAAGCAGAGCTGCCATGCTTCTCCCTCCTGCACCAACTTAACACCTGGCTACAACCTCTCTGGAGCGTTTGCCTACAACTGGGATGCAACACAATACAACCGGCTGAGAACACACACACACACACACAGACACCTTCTACACACAGCCTGATGTAATTGGTCTGAAAAATGAGAACAACAAAACATCCAATATATAAAACAAAGGACACATCTCCAAGAACGGTTCGGTATCTTGCATGTGTCAGCAGAAGCAGCACTGGACCACCACAAACACCAAACACACACGCTAAAGACTGCTTGAATATGGCAAAATGCGGTCAGCGACAATGCGAGTGCGGAATGGTCTCGATATGTGCTCTATACAATTGACCGGCAACAAGTTTGACTTTGCTCAAAGTCAGCTGGGATTGGATCCAGCTCACCTTTGACCCTGAACAGAACATGCGGTATAGAAAATTAATGGAGAGATGCCGTCAAGCAATTTTTCATTCTATTTATCTTGTTCAATTTTGCAGATGGGATTATGCCAAAACACATTCCCTGTTTTTTTTTTTGTTTTTTTAGCCATTGTCAATTACCCTGGAAAATAAATTTGAGGTGCATTCAAAATCAAGTCATCCGACAACAGGTGCTTTATAGGGCAAACACCTCACCTAACGTATGCCCTATAAAGGCTTAAATCTTCCGAGGAACATATTCAGCCCGGTTTAAGTTTATAATCATAACTATAAACAAAAAAAATGAATTCTACATGCATGTTATCTCACAAGTTCAAGTCACAATAGATATTTTGATGAGTCGTTAGCATTTGTTCATGGTCACAATTTGAAGTTCATTATCACCAACCATTAGACACAAAATGGTTTGTTAACCAAGACAAGAAATTGCATTCGTCGGCAAAAATAACCAAATCAATTAATTTCACTATTTACATTTTTGCGCAATCCTGCCAACCAACAAAACAAGCAATAAAATCAGGAACATTTTTGTATGCACCTGAATTTGACCCAAACATTTTCTTCTACCGCATCACAAAATTTCAGAGCGATCAGAATAGACTGACAATCCCAAATTGTCATAAAAAATACAACACAAAAAAAAAACACGCATGTATTCATTCTATTCTTCCGTTTCTGAGCAAGTTTGACAGTAACCAAAAGCTCCCAAAAATATATTCCTTCTGTCTTGTTCTAATCTGACTTCATGTAATCAGTTGAAATTCTTATGGAATTTTGGGAATTTGCAGCCTCTGCTACTTTATCTCATCCACATTTGCACTTCCAACCTCTTGCTAAAGCCCCCTCGCCTACCATCAGTGATAAACAGCGAGCCGCAGCTTCTTGTCAGAAAACATCTTGAGAGAGTGACTGTCAGTGGATTACACCGAGCCAGTGGCCCCATCAACTTAATCTGTTTTAGCGCTATTAGCTGTAAACAAGCCGCCAAAAATTTGCTGTTTGGGGTGGTGTCAGTTTGCGCAGCTTCCACGGCTGAACGCCACCGCTGATGATGCTGCTGCTGCAGCTGTGAATGGACCTCAGCATTTTTTTTTTGGGCTAACAAAATTTGGGAATGAGATTATGTAGTTATGATAGAAACTAAGATTTCCGTTGGTATTACTTTTTTGGTTTATTATTTATTATTATTATTATTTGGTTTATTATAGAGCTGAAAGTGGGTCTGGTTTTCGGTCTATACCCTCACCTTTGGTCACCATCTGTGAGGATTTGGATGAAGTGGCTGGGGCGAGGGAGGTTTTGGGCTTCCCTGTTTAAGATTCTGTCCCAGCGACGCACCCTCGGATAAGCGCAAGGGAACGGATAGACGACTTAAATCAAATCAGGTTGCATCTCGTTTTGCTTTCTCTCGTCACCCATGCTGAGCTCTGTATTATTTTTGAATGCGTGCCGGAAGTGATGCACGGAAGAGGGATAACGAGTCACTCGGGCACGGCATTGACTAATTTATAATAGTGTCAAAAAAACTTTAAAAAAGCCAAATAAAATGGCACCTTATTTTAGCTCCTGACCAATGTTTGATGTCGAAGCCAATGAGAGGTGCAAACTGACAGATAAAGAAAACGAGACAAATAAAAGTGCGTTACCAAGGCGACCGGTGCTGGGGAGCACTTTTGGGAGGCATTATGATTTAGTTTCACTCACCTCGACATTTCTCCTTCTTTGTTATTTCCAACAGGGCTCAATGCGCGTGTTGCGAAGCTACAAATCGATTCGCTGTTACCTAAACGCTTCTGTGCGGTATGATCGGCAAACACCCAAATATGGGAAGGAGAAATTAACAGGGAGCACATCTGTCTGCACTTCTTTTTTTTTTTTTTCCAGCTGTCTTTTTCACCAACTCTCTCCCTTCTACATTTACAAGACTCTTTCCAGGAGTTCCGGCAGAAAAGTGTCATCTAAAGTTCGGCAACTTTGAAAGGAGGCGACGTGTGCGTTTGTGACACGCTGGCATTTCACAGCCATGTGTGAGACTTCCGCTATGGACATACACACGGCTGTTTGTGATTTACAAGTGATTTGCCGTCACGATATAAATTGTCAGTCGGGATGAAGATCACAAACGACATAATATGATGCTTACCGAATGAGATGATGAGGAAAACCAAGGGACGAACTCGATTTAATCATTCAAAAGAGAAACAGGAAGGCGGTAATTGAAGATGACAAAACGACTAATATGAAATTGAAGGACAATGGACATGCGGTGAACTTCGACGCCAGCGTCAATCCAAATTGAACGCCGTTATCTTCCGCGGTTCTTTTTATTGGATCTCATTATACGGTGCAGGTGTACCTAATGAAGTGTCAGCTGCACGTCGGCCGAATCCGTCCCCACCCCGTTCTCTTCCCTCGTCCTCACATCTCTTCTCAAACCTTCAAGCTCAAAGGAATCCTCCCTAATTACCTCATTTGCACAAACATGCTCAACGCGCGAGCGAGAAGGGGAAGGAAGGCTCAGTGCTTCACCTGCACATATAGGGGAGGAAATGAAGTCCGACAAGAATTTGATCGTTACTTCTACGTAGGTAGGAAGAGCAACACTATTTGGTTTTATTGTAATCCAGATTATATCGCAATTTTAGTTTTTACAAGCATGCAAAAAAACAAAAACAAAAATCACCACAAATATAGACGGCAAAAAATTAATTAATTAAGAGTTGTATACCGTTTCTTATGTCAGCTGTTCCAAAAAGCTTATCCTGCCATAGTTTTTTTTTTTTAAACTCAAAATCAGACCCCCTGCATGAAAAAAGTCATTTTAACTTCTGTCCAAATTTGCAGCTGACAAAAGTGTTGTAAAGCGTCATTTTTGCACTTTTAGTTCACGAGGACAGAAAACGGAAGTTTTAGAGAACTATTTGAAGACTTTCTTTTCAAGGCCCATGTTGAGATTCGGATGGGGAGACAAAAAAAAACAAACTGTAAATTTCATAGAGTACATTTTAATCTGGAAAAAAAAATTGGTCCCAGTAAACAGAGTAAAGTATTTAGTGTGAATTTCTCAGTAAGTGTTACGCTGAATATTTTACTCTCATATTTTACTCCGTTTACTGGGACCAAATATTATTTTTTTTAGAATTAACATCCTCCAAAAAGTACCTTATACGTCTGAACTTTAACTGAGGTTGTCCAGAGGCAAGTTCAATGATGGCAGGTGTGCCGACTCCCATTTAACTTGAGCTCAAATGTGATTGGTTCGTTCTGAACACAGTCACATCCCGCCACATTATTTTTTTGACTACTTTACTCACCTTTTCGTTTACTTTTAATTTAATGGCGTAAAACAGCCTACAGTCCACATCAATGGTACAAAGAGTTTTGAATTGTTTTCTGAACTTCCTGGAAGATACTTTCTCACATGCATGCACTGTGTTGCTCAAAAATATTGCCTTCCTTGGTTGAATATCAAATAATTGATATCCATGTCAGAAGAACCAAACTGTCCATGTGACAAAGGTCTCAAAATTGCCTTATGCAAATGAGCCTCCCTCCTTTGTCTATCCCATTTCCTTTTCAAAATTGACCAACTTCAAACAATTATTTGCTCGGTTTCTCCTCCCCTGCTTCCCTTCCGCCAGCCTCCAGGTAGAATGATGCGAGCAACCTCACCCTCATTTTGTCCCTCACTCTCTGCCCCCCACATTCCGCTTTTGTCTTCAGCATCATTTCCTCCCCTTCTCCTGCCACCCCTCCCCTTTTGTTCCTCCTCACGTTTTCATCCTCCCTTCCTAGCCTCCCTCACAGAGTGCTTTGTCAGGTCTTTTTACCCTCAGCCGTGTAAAATGAGATTTGAAAATGGCTCTCGGAGCATTTGAGGCTCGCCTGCAAGCCCCCCCCCCCCAACACACAGCAAACTAAACACATGCACATACACACTTAAAGGAAGACCACTCGTAAATATAAAAAGATTGTGATGCCGCTTCATAGCATACTCACATATCAAGAGGGGAGAGAGGAAGTATGGGTCAGGGATTACGGCAAGAGGGAAAAGGGTGAAATAGAAGAAAATGAAACACAGACGGGTGATCAAGTGGAACAAAACATGGACTGAAAAGCAGAGGCTTCACTTGAAATTCACCATCCTTCTTGTTTGCCCAGCGAGAGTGAGAAACACCGTGGAGGGAGTTGCACTGAGTTGGGTAGGAAATGCCCATCAAGTGTCAACTGATGCTCTCGTATTTATACGTTAAAAAAAAAAAAGGGGGGGGGGGGGGATAAAATATCTCCACCAACAGCGGATTTCAATGGGAATTTCATCCATTTCTTAGTCACCTCCAACTTGTGAGATTCCAAACAAGCAATCGGTTCCTAGACCAATCAAGGAAAAGCAAATTGACTTTCTTGAGTCACCTGCACTTTAATTCTTGTACTTTGGATTTTGTTTGGATAGTAAAATAAAAAATAAACGAATCCAGAATATAATCAATAGCATAAATACACTATAGAGACCGACAGAAAAATACTCAAGTCCCTGAAAATCGAAAATACTAATAGCTAAACTCTAGATTAAAAAAAATAAATAAATAAAATATTTGAGTGTATTTTGAATTACTATATAATATTACAAGCACTAGCAAAGCTGATTTGAATTCAGAATTTTAACGTCTGAGTCATCTTCCGTCGGCACTGACAAAATGCCCACATCTGTTTATCAGTATACTTAAAAATCTAGACAGTAAAAAAAAATAAATTAATTAAAAAAAATTACCAAAAAAAACAAGAGAAACCATTTTATTTCTTTGCAACACACCCATTTTTCCCCCCATGCCTGGATAAAAAAAAATAAAAACCTTGCAGTTTTGCATGGCTGGTCTTTAATTGAAGATCGGTTAGTGTGCTATTAGCGTTGGGGGTCACACTTGTGTTAATGTAGCAAGCAGGTGGGATGGAGATAATCCTGTCAGCGACAAATTGACTTTAATGCTCCTATTTGCACCCAAATAACCCCACTAACTCGCACATAACTGAATTATTTAGAGTTTCTCTTCCCTTGCTCAGCTCTCCATTATTTAGAAGATTACAACATTTCTTTGCTCTGCTTTTATTTCCCCTCACTATGCCGAGCCCTTGATCATGATACGCTTCTCCGTGATTGTTTTGTTGACTATCTGTCTGTTGTTTTCCCACCAAGACTCAAGACTGCTTGCGATGGTTCCCTTTCTCCCCAAAAAAAAAAAAAGGAAAAAAAATCCCTGGGGATGATATGGAGCTTCTAGTTATGATGTCATTGTCCCTTCGCGTGACATAACTTAAAAACAGCAAGTTGTCGTGGCAAAACTAATTTAAATTAAAATCAGTGCAAATCGACTGTGATTTCTAAATGTCCAGCAAATTGTCAAGAAACAAGCGAATGAATGCAATCGGGAGTGAAAACACAAATATTTTCAGTCAGTCGAGGTGTATTGTTTATCTCGCGACAGAAGACAAATACTCAAGTGTGCACTATAAAGTACTCAAAGAAGACAAAAGGGAAGCAGACAGGGAAGAGAGTGGTAGGATGAAAAAAAAGGAGTGAGGAATGCAAAGATATTGTGACAGCGGGCTGAGAAGCAGTTCTACACTGTCAGGCAGAGGCCTCCCTCAGGGGTGCTTAAATGCATTACGGCTGTCCACTGGGAAGCACCAAAGTCATTAGCTGTACTTTTGCTTCAAGACAAAAATAGTCGGGATTGCCTGGAACGGAGGCTTTACCACACGGGTTTTTATTCCAACAAATAGAATATTGCATTTTGAAATTAATGGCAAAAGTCAATATATATATTTATTTATTTTTTATTTTTTTATTTTTTTTTTTTTTTGCTTCAATCGTCATTGTTTCATGATGCTGGCCACTTCCGCTAAAAATAGCTAATTTCCTTAGTTGACATTATGCAATTCTACCCCTGAAATGAAATTATTCAATATTATGTTAAGGTTATTGTGTTTTTTATTAGGGCTATTTTTTTTTTTTTAATTTCAAATGGGATAATTTTTCACTTTTTGTTTCACGTTGACTGATCAAGCATTCCGTTTGGAATGATTTCAACAATTGGCGAACAGGTTACGATCAAACAGGTGCAAACCAGCATGCAAACAGCTAAGAGGTGGCAAGGAGACGTTTTCTTTGTGTTTAAATATTTTTTTAAACCAAATCAAATCAAAATATTACTTATAGCAACATAATGTCCATTCAGCGATACAATTTTGGACCATTTCAATGATTTGTAGCAAGTCACAAGAAGGAGTCATGCCGTACAAACAAGGATCTGGATCATTTCATGAGCTGTCACTCAAACGTGGCTTTTTTGGCTGAATTCCTCAAAATTATCTGCAAAATATATTTTCTGTAAAATAATCCTGGTTTACAAAACCAAAATTAATTTTATTCCATTTCACAAGCATGGCTAATCCCTGTTGCCAAATTGAGCAAAATAATTTTTCATCCGTGTTTACATCGATCTGTGCCCGTCACAAGTCTGTAAAACGACTGTTGAGACTAATTATACAGTCGAGGCACGTGGAAACAATTAAGTGAAATTCTGACCCCTTCATTAAAAACGCACAATTTGCCATCGGCATGTGTGGTGATTTGCGAAGCCATGCATGTGAGATATGTTTTAAATAATGCAGAAGCAGCTTGGTCAGACATGTTAAACGTTCAGCGACACCCACGAACCAAACAAGAAAAGAATGCTTTCAAATTCAGCAGACAAAATGCAGACCATATTCAAGGTCTTTGGCATGAACTCCACAGTTGGCGCACGATCAAAAGCACATGATCCTTTTGTTACTTATTTATCATCTACATATCGTCTCAGCAAGCATTCAAGGCTGGTGTCAGTCTGCCGTACGCGAGTTTGTGCTCCGCATCGCCTGCAAATAATCCGAGGATGACTGCAGGCAAAACATCATCCTAAATTCAATTACCTCAAACTTGGCAGAGAAAACTGTTGAGCAATGACCTTACATAAATGTCAAACTAAATTTATGCAGTTTGATTTTACATAATATTCAAGACCAAATTCATCACGGCACCTTTTTTTTTTGTCAAAGAGCGAGTTGTAGCTAAGTGGGCATGTTGAATTTGACGATCTCTAATCATGTTTTCTTTTTTTTTTTCTTTTAAAGCAGGATGCAGAAGAGGTACGCAGCTGCCACGAGAAATCAGGCTATAATACATGAAATATTAATTGAACAATTACCTTGTTGTACATTCACTTGGAGCTCCTGTTAAATAAAACATGCCGTGCTTTCTACTTCGAAAGTAGATTACTCGCAATATTGAACTTGTGTTTTTTTATTTTTTTTAACCTCAAACAGTCAACCGCTAACCACACTATTTGAAAAAGAGCCAATAAAAACTGTTTTGGAAAATGATTAATGATCACTTTCAAAAATATATACATGCCCGGTTAAGATAATCCGTCACAGCATCTTGAATTATTTATCAGAATAGGAAATATTGGAAATTAAAGTGGCTCAGAGTTTTGCAGCCATTTATTTATTAATTTCTTAATGAGGCTCAGGTAATAATGTCATTTACTAAACCTTCGTCCAGCCTTGTCAATTGGAACCATTTTGGAACAAGATCGTCTTTAGGTTTTCAGATCCAGTTCTAAGTGCACCAAACTGCTCAAATCGCAGAGGAGCATCTTGTGTAACATGAAAACAAATTGCGCATCGTCCCGTTTCGGCTAAACTGCAACTATCCAGCAACAAGCCATCATTTTACCGTCTGCCATTATACCTTGCGGATTTCCACTCATTTCTCTTTGCTTTGTCTATCTCGCCACATTCAGTGCCAAACTTGGCAAGATGGATTTGCAAGATTACAGAGCTGTATTCACACAGCACCATCCGCCGTTATCAACATCTGCTAGACCGCTGCTGTTGTAGGATCGTTCTGGAGAAAAAAAAATATATATCACGTGATTACGAGAACATTATGAATTTTCTAAACGCATGCACCATCCACAAAGAGCAAGGCTAAAAAAAATCCCTTGAAGTATCCCCAAAGGCACATATTAACCTCCTATATGTCGCTCGCAAAGTCGACACGCGGTGAGATCCCATGACAAATCCGACTTTGTATTTTTTTTTTTTGTAATTTGCGCCTTCACCCCGCCACTGGAGCCTCACAGACGGCAAAGGTGAAGGAGCGTAAAGTGTACACAAAACCGCAATGCTGAGCGCCAAAATGAAAAGCAGACCCAATTATCAAAAGAGGATGATTCACCCGTTGATCTTCAAAGACCAGTACGTCTCCTTTCTCTTCCTCATCCCTCACGTTCTCAAATCATCTGCCGCCTCGACTTATAGAGTGATTTGCTATTTGAGTCTTGGTAGGCGTGATTTTTCTATAAGCGTCCGACAGACGGAGTTAATAATGCAGTCAGCAGTTGTTTGCTTACCTCGGGAGAGGTTCTCTCCTGAATAAAGAGGATATCACTTTTGTCTCGTCTGTCTGAGTCACTCATTTGTTGGTTTAAGTCTCGGCCTGGATTTACACTACAGGTCTTAGTGCCTTTATCGGAGCGCGATTTACATGTAGAGTGGTAGCGTGAGTTACATTCCGTCTTTTATCGGCCTCGTAACTTAATTGCTTGTCAAGTGAAATAACAATCGATTGCAGCTAAAAAAAAAAAAAAAGCAACCCACACACAAACATGTCTACAGTAGCTCAAGGTGTGAGCAAACTGAGGCCCGGGGGCCACATGCGGCCCGTTAAACGTTTTAATCCGGCCCGCCAAACTTGAAAAAAATTAAATGAATAAACTTTGTTAATGTTTTTTCTAAATACTGTGGTTTTTCAAAGACATATTGTTGTAATGCTTTTGTTCACTTTCATTTCAAATTAAATGTATTTTTTTTTCTCCGATGAGGTGAGGTTACCGAAACACTCCATCGATCTGCTCCTGGTCTGGCCCCTCTGTTGAATTATAGAACCCATTGTGGCCCGCCAATCAAAACGCTTGCCCACCCCTGCTCTATATAGTATTTATAGATATACACATTCATAAATGCACACAAAATGGATACACTCATGCATAGGATTGTGCAACTCTCCAATAATCAATGCCAGATCAGAAATACAATATAGGTTTTCCATTTTTCTTTTGCACGCATGTCAAGCAGCGGACACAATAGCGAAATAAATAATCATTGAAAAAACAAAAAAGTACATTCATTTTTACCTAGGCTGGCACTGAATGAGTTAATTAAAAGTGTACTGACGCACCACATCCAGAGTTTTCTCATACTTCTTGTAGGTTTTCAACCCTATTCAAGATAAAGGAATTTCCCTTCCCTCAAGCTCAGATGTCCTCAAAACAAATGCAATTCCGAGACCGAAATCAGCAGACTTCACTAGACCGGAGAAGAGTAGCTTGTTTTTTTTTGTTGTTTTTTTTATGATCGTTTTCAACCTTAGACAAACAAAGCAAGCAACAAAGTAAATTTAGCATCAATAGTCCTTAAGTGAATTACATAAGGTATGCTGAATAACGCTCCTTGACTGCCAAGCATGATATTTCTGCTATTGCTCAAGTGCTACCAAAAAAAAAAAAAAAACACACACACACAGGTGAGACCCACACATAAAAATCTCTCTGCACAGCAACAATGTATTTCCGTATTTTAAGGTTGACTCATCTCCCCCCCCGCCTAAGCTCTTAACTTCCTCTGCTGCCCTAATAAGCAGCACAGACTGAGAGGCAAAGGAGAACAGCCAGTCACAAAAGCACATTTTCATCACGTTAACACTACAGATGTAGTAAAACAAATAAATAAAAGGCAGCTTGCTCTCCAGATGCAGCAACTATAAAATAAAAAGCTTCAAGTGATGCCTCATGACATTTAAGACGTGGATATTTGAGATTGTGCCGATATCCCAAAAAGTCCACTTTTTTTTTTTCCGAGGTTGAAATGATGGTGTCCCTAATTGAACACAATATCATAATTGAATTTGTCTTTCCGCCAAATCTGACAAATGTACGCACACACATTTATTTGGGAGCCTTGTAGGAAGAATTCAATTCGGGATTTTTTTTTTTAATATTTAAATGGGGAATGTGCAGATTAATGAAGTGTTGAAATAAAAACAACCAATCAGAGGAAGAAGGCGGGACCAATGCGGCGCTGATCATTATCACTCATGGGCGCACTCAGACGCTCACCAACACAGCAAGGTTTTTATCGGTAATGAAAAATAAAGAAATGAAGTCAAATTGAAAAAAAAATTTCCAGAAATAAAACCGAAAAAAAATGTTTTTAGAAATGAAAATTAATTGAAAATGTTTCACACCGCAAATACTCCATAGAAAATAAAATAAAACTGAAAAAAAAAAATGCTTTTAGAAATGAAAATTAATTGAAAATTTTTCACACCACAAATACTCCATATAAAATAAAATAAAAAAAAAAAATACTAAAACTCAGAAAAATCAAGTAAAAATAGAGACTCTCTAACTTGCTCTTGAAGACTAAATTAACAATTATCAGCTTGTGGTAGGGCCCTAGCAAAATGCTGCCCCTGCTGGGCGTCTGCGGCTCACTTCAGAGAGCAGGTTGCCCAGTGACAAAAGGTTCGGCTGTGCGGGAGCGCCGCACCAGGGATGAAAAGTGTCAGCAAAAAATAGAGTTACTTTCATGGTCGACTTGGTTACCTGCGTCTGCGTCAAAAAACGGATTAAATCGCATTTGCGTAATTGCTTGCTCTACTTCTTAGTAATGTTGAAATATAAGGCAAGCGAACCGGTTACGTTGCAATTAATAAGTGTTCTGTCTCAGTATCTATCTCGGCTTCGCTCCTTTCTGATGGTTTCTGGGAAGAATGCCAGAGAAGAATGCTCAACAACAACAGATGTAGTCGCAAGTAATTTGCTTTACCTCTCACGCACGGTCTGATATCATCCATTGGCTTCCCCCCCTGCCAAAATTAAAACAACAAATCTTAAAGGGGAAGTCAAGTCAATAAAAAAATAAAAATCACAATATGTTCTATGCACTCTCTGTAGTCTACACACTGTATTCTGATTAATTTCAAGTTTGTGGAATTTGAAGTAAGTAGAAAAATCCACACATTTGGAGGCGGCCATTTTGCCACATTCAACCGAATCCCAGTGGCCTTCACGATTTATATTTGCTAGAGCAGCTCGACCATTAAGAATTGAGTAATAACCTTGTTCATTGCATGAAGGTTCGGGATGTTTTTTTTGTCATTGAAAAAAAAAAAATGCACTCTCAAAATGTAGATCAAATTCCGTAATTTAATCCGCATGGATCTGAATGCAAACTTTTAACCCTCCAGAGGTTCTAAGAATGCGATGTCACTGTCAGTCATTGTCTTGCTTTTCAGGTTTTCATTGTGATCGTCTTAACACACATGGCCACCCCCCATACCTGTGTGCGTGCAGACATATCGACATGTGGCCCCAGCCATCCTCAAAACACTTAATATGCAGCTCAACTCTTCCATGCCAGGCATCCCAAAGACTCTCCTCTCGCCTGTCTACTTTCTCTTCATCTCATTTTGACAGAGCAGGGGCCAGTTTAATAGAATTCATAAGACAAAGACGGGATTGTTTGCTAAATGAGGCGTGTGAGCGTGAAGGAGGGATGGGTGACGGGAGGGTGCTCGGCATTGAAACTAATTATTAGCCGTGGCTTGTGATCAACAAGCATGGACTAGTGGAGCTTGGAGTGTGTGCGTGGACGCCTCTTCCAATTAAATGCTTTAAAATTGTGGAACTTGACCTTTAGGAATCTAATTACACGAGACCATCGGTGGAAAATTTATATTTATTGATGAGTGTGTGTTGTATATAATACTTTAAAAATGTATTAGACCGCCACCCATTTTAAGGTTTTTGTCACAACTGCCTTAAACTAAACAGCCCTCACCAAAACAATTTATGTTAATTTCCAACTTTTTTTTCTCTCGACACTCCTTTTTGAAATGGCAAAACAGAGCCCACGGAAATTGATAGAGATCACAGGAAAGCACGTGAGGAACAAGAACGCAAAAAAAAATTAGAACCACACCCACTAGCTTATAACGTGCATTTCCGACCCAACAACTACCATATATAACTTAAAAGAAAAATTTCAGCAGAAGCCAAGAAATGCTATTTTGCTGCATCAACGGTCTTCTCCATTCAAAGCAATCACAAGCACATCACTGTCTCTACCCGTTTTTTAAGCTAACTCACCATATAGCACTAAATGCGCTTTGAAGCAACAATAAAATATGATAATTACGTGAAACAGTCCAAGAAAGATGATGTTCTGAAACTAAACTGCGGAGTGATGTGGGAAATAATCATTCCCTTCACTGGCGGACAGTGACGACATGCAGTACACGGCGTTTGAACACCAGTTAGCCCGTAAGCTAGCTGCCGGCTAGCTCTTCTTGTCGCAATGTAGTAAAGCTCCGCGGCGACTGGAACATGGATATATTACAGCAGTTATTTTTACAACCCAAACATAGCGATTTATAGATGCTAAACATACAAACTTATTTGATTGACAGTTGAAAGTTGAAGTTTTCAGCGCATTCAGTTGCCAACTGAGAGCACGACCCAGTTTTGAAGTCTCACTTTATACACTCGGCATTTTTTTTTTTGCTTCACATTTGGCAGGCTTGTTAACAACACTCTTGTTAACTTGTGTGGTGTGTCAAATTTACAAGATATTTTTATTTTCACCTTAACAGAGATTTTAATGAGCCTATTTGTTTTTTTTGTCCATCGGCCACAAGCATACCGTTCAGCCATTACTTCAGAAGAAGCGACAAGTAAGGGAAACTGCTGTTAATGAACGTGTAAGTGCGATTACGGTCACTAGTAAGAACATAACCCAGACGCAACACACCAGGCCATTTCATTGGTTAAAATGGAATTATGAATAGACTAGCGATAAGGTACATAGATAAGGTTTTGAGTTACTTTAATTTTACCAGGTCTAATTTTACCGCTCTATTCTGGGCGTCTTTGGTGGAAAAATGAAACTAAAAAAAATGCCTCACGGGAAAAAAAAATCATGCACTGCAGACATAATAAATCCCAAACATTACTAATAAAAATATTTTTTTTTTAACCCATTATTGAAAAAATGCTACATTTATTACAAACAAAAATAATTGTTTTTTTTTTTTGTTTGTTTGGTTTTTTTTACCCGGTGGCATTATGGGGAAAAAAATGCAATATTTTTAGCATTTAGCCTACAAGTATGTTTGAACGCATTTACAAGTAGGATACGTTCGATTGTAGTCGCAAATATATTCAAACGTATTTGCCAGACCGAAATATTTACTGCACTTCCGCAAAGAACGGAGCTGAATGGTGACAACTGTTGCTCCTCCGACAATAGTTCAACAATTAAAACAAACTCTTACACTTTGTTTTGATCGTCTTTTGTGCTTGTTACTATTCAATTTTTGTAGCGATTTAACTTAGTAAATTAATTTGATATAATGTATTCATTAAATTGATTTTACACATATCCTGGTAATAAATTACCAGATGTAAAAAAAAATAAATAAATAAAATAAAACCTCAATGCACCAAAAACGGAATTAATTGTGCAGTCGTCACGTTTAAAAAAAAAATTCTCTGTGAATCCATTTGTGTTTTTCAATGTAATTGTTTCTCGAAGGTGCGAGAGCATCTTTGTCTAAAAATGCAATTGGTTTTATGCCAATGTGTGTGTTTGTGATGTCCCTGTTGCTGTGTGTTTGTGATTACAGCTTTACGAGCGACAAGGGCTGATGATTCAGTGCGGCAGGAAGGTGCGCCGCAGAACACGGTCATCACCATCAGCCATGACAATTGTGTCATAAGTCTGTCAGCTCCCCTACTCGGATCCTTAAAATACATGTGAGGCATTCGGGGGGGGGGGTTGGGGGTAGATAAAACATGCGACGAGGAAGCAGTAGAGCGCTACTGAAGATGAAAAGAGAAAAACAAAAACAGACCAATGTATAATGAAGACATGTGACATCATGTAGCACAATTAATTTGACTTCAAGTGAAGATCTCAAGACTAACCTTTTCGTCATAGCTACATTTCACAGAACAAGACTTACATTAAATTATATTTGGTTTCCAGCAGTCTTTTGTCTTCTTTTTATAACGTGCGTCCGGGCTGCACTGCCTCATTTGTGGCTTAATTTCCAATTCTCCCACAAGATTCCAGCTCCAGTGTAAATGAAATGTACCGAGAGCCACCAGAGTAAAGACTCCAAGGGATGTTGCATTTATCCATCCTCTGATTGGTTGATCGGAGCTACTCGACTGGGATGCATAATTAATGCATGTGCAGGTGAGTGAAAAGAAGTGGACAAATGTTGGATATTATTAAAAAAAAGAATTTTCAAGTTAAAGTGGACGATGTGAGGTCGAAGCTGGCTCACTTCACACGTAACGTTTTACGTCTGTTTCTTTCTTTCGTAACAATGGCCGTCTTCCTCAAATATGTCTCGTTGTAATGCTACATGTAGTTCTAATGCGTTTATTTTTTTATTTTTTATTTTTCATTTTTTTTTATTTTATTACCTGTTCGTAGAGAGGAGGTGAGAAATTCACTGGAATTGAGATTTTTTTTATTTTTTTTTATTATTAAGAGTGATATTATTTTTCATGATTTTGAACCCTCATTTTATATATTTGCCGTTTTTTGGCGTTTGAACATTATTTGAACATTTATTAACACCACTGCAAATTACAACCATAATAGATTGTTCGATCAAGACTTCTCTCGCGAAACAATAAATTAATATCTTTGTAAAGGCAGCATTTGACAAAGCTTTTGCTTTCGATAATAAGCAAGCGGTGACAATGTCTGCTTGATATATAAATCTGTAATTTCAAATTTAAAGAAGCTATTGGACTGCATAAAATCCCCCAATTGTGAGCTAATTATTGTCAACAGACCAAAAATAATAAGTTCCTCTCACTCTCTTTTAAACACAAACACAAAGAGTGAAAAGAAGATTTAAGAATTATGACGCAACGTTTTGACCGATGGCGCTCAACTAATTCATCCCAGTTTTCCCGCAGTCTTGAAATGTCAAAACATATACAGTATTTGCTGTATATAATTCAACCCCTGTGGCTTTTTTTCCCCAAAACGCCATCAGTGTCTTCTTCAGCTGATGGTTGATGTCATGTCGCACGACTAAAGCAATTAGTCGTCTTCCCTAACTTCAGCGACACATCATTAAGATCCTTGACTAATGTATTGTAACACTTTGGAAGAAGGAGCAGATTTGGAGTGTCACGAGAGGGAGGATATGGTTTCATCTCAAACTTGCCAGAGCGTGGGATTTAACACGTTGTTAATCACTAAATACTTCCAAAGCCATTTTGACTGAAATAACATGATGAAATTTCAATGAATAAAACACAGCCAATTTTAAATAGGTACCCATAATTTTCAAGTAAAGATGCTATATTTAAATTCATTATATCCTTATGTAATTCTTGTACATTTTGAGGTAAGCCACACCATGTCCCCACAAAGCCCTGCATAAAGGTGCACGCTCACACACACACACACACACAGTATCCCACGATCAATCAAATCTATCAACAAATAGACAGAGTGAGGGCTGACATTTACACCCCTGCAGCTCTCAGCTTTGTGTGAACTGTGGACTCATATTAATGCGTGCGTGTGTGTCTGAGTGTGTGCGCAAGTGTGTGTTACCTATCCAGCATGAAAGGAAGGTGGCCCCAAGACAAGCTGACTTTGCCATGAGGCAGAGAAGGAGGGCGAATGAAGTGTTTGAATGATATGACACGCATAGCTGATGCTCCATCTTATCTCTGTCTGGAACACGACAAACCTTTTTCACTAAATACTATTCTGTCTTTCGGACAGTTCAGCTTTTCTTCCCGCTTTCGCAGAGAGGGAGAAGCAGCAAGTGAATAAATGAGGTGTAATCATGCAGGTAAGATTTCATTAGGAGCGATGAGCGTTATTATGATGGTAGTGTTGTGGGGCAGAAAAGAAAAATAGCAAAGTTAGCAAACAGGCTAAGCAACTGAGTGTGTGAGTGTACTTGTTTATGTATTCTTGTTGGACTAAATTGAGGACATTTTGAGCAAGTGTAGTTTCTAATTGTGAATTCTGCAGAACAAAAAGCATGGCCGATCGTATCATGTAGCAGCAATACGCTAATTTCCAAATCCAGCAATCGGCACATTTTGTTTTGGGACTAACTATTTGAGTTTGTGTGTGTCTCACATCCTGTTCCTGACAGCTTTCTATCCAGGGACACCATTAGCCTCAAGTATGTTATTTCAAAAGCTTAGTGTGTTTTCTTTTTTTTTTTTCCGTTGGCCAATGGGACTGTTATGATTGCGCCCCATGGACTCGTTCTGGCATCGAATGGCTAAACAAACATGACGGGACCACGAACTGATGTTCTGGATTGCTAAAACTTAATTTGTTCAGGTATTAGCTGTTTGTGTAATGAATCCTAATGTTATTCAATAAAAATCCCATTTGTTGAGTTCATGCAGATAACATAATTACTGTAGATGAACTTATTCGCTGCCAGCCTTGGTAGAATGAATGAACTTTTTGACTTCTACATCCGTCAATGGCAGTGAATGCGTTAAACATTTTTTTTTTTTTGCATATAGTTTACCTGCAGTAAAAAGATGAATAACAAAACAATTTTAATTAACATACAAAACATATGCAATTTATGAGGAAGGAGGCAAGAAAAGGTCGGATAAATGACCGGATTTTCTCAGCCTTCCTGCCCTTCGTGACAGTAACCCTTATTGACTAGCATTTTAGGCACTGCTCATGAAATCATTGCATGGTCGATTATGCCAACGATGACTGCAGCCCCACTGATGGCGAAGAAAGAATAAAAATCATATATTACCTACAACGAGGCAACGTTGACGTTTATTATAATAGCTATGTGCTGGGAACAAAACGAAATATGGCAAAATGTCAATTCAATGTTGATTTATACATCCCACACAAACGCTAAATGATGTGTTCATGGACTCGCATCGGTCCGTCTTGGAAAAGGTCACAATTTGTCGTTAAGGGAGGCGATTTGCTCCCATCACTAAGCAGCGAGCAGATCGGGCTTGAACGGTGGGATGTGTTGTCCGTCAAAATGACTTAGTGATGGTAGAGCTGGCTTCAGTCTGCCTTCCTCGCTGGTGTCTGCGGTGACAGGTAACAAAACTGCTGCGGGAAAGGCGTGCCAAGAGCCCACACGGCGCATCACAGTGAGAAGGAAAACGGAATGTGGTGCATCAACTGCAGGATTCTATTCTAATTAAAGATATTTCCCGCCTGTTTGGGGTGTTTGTCACAAAGCTCTTTGAAATTGGGACAAATGAACACAGAAAGCGAGGGGAAAACGACGTGGCAGTTGCACACCGCGAGAAGAACTAGACTCGAGGCGGGGCGGCTCGCTTCTACGAGATGAAAGACACAAAACTGACTTGGAGGCCGGGGTTGAAAGAGTTTTGGATTTTACAGTATAGAAGCTAGTTTTCATTTTTGCTGTTAAATTCAAATGTTTTAGTTATTATCGTGTAATAAAAGTAAATTACAATTCTTAAACAACTGATTTGTTCTCTTCAGCCATACAGTAATACCGAAATCAAAACATTTCAAATGACCCAAAAGTTAATGTAGTTTTTTTTTTTTGCTGTATAGCAATTTTTAGTTTGTTTTCTAAACGTAAAATGTCATTAGTCAGCATTTTTTTTTTCAATATGTTTCCTCAATTTTTCATGAAAAGATTTTTCAAAAGTTTTCATGAACTGCAATAACCTCATTGCAATAAAAAATTAACTAGAAGGGACACATCTTTGACTATTGTGCTAATTTGTCTTTATCAAGATACCAAGCCAAAAGGCCCAATCTTTGCTTGCTGCTGGCTGGATCGTAATTGCAATCAATCCATCTCCGTCGGTAAGAAGTTAGGGCTCGTCTCAGGAACTAAAGTCTGCTTCAGCTAAAAAAAAAAAAAGTGGAAGACCTGCTACCGACTATTTACCGATTTGGCTCTGAAGCACATCTGAGGTGCCTTTGAGCAAGTGCTAAACTCCCAAGTGATCCCTTACTTCCCATCGTTGTCTTGTGCATGGATGCATATAGTACGGCATAAAATGAATTTTCACCCAAAGGAATAGTTGGGATTGCACAACAAGTTTTCTCACATTTCGGCTTCTTCAGTCATGTTTTGCATAAGCAGTATGACTCGATTTCTGTAAACCTTCCCATTTATTCAGGCTTGGGGCAAACGCTGCATCACTCCAATGACAATCCTACAATGACACTACCAAACTATTCTGCTTGCCAATAGCGAGTTAGGCCATGTACAGTTTGAAACCTTTCACAAGTAACCATGGTATCTTCACAATGGCTACAAGGTGGAAGTTGATTACTTTCTAAGCAGGATGTCCCTTAGGGGCATTCGGATGTGAATTGAATACTTCCACATCTGCATTCTCTCCCTGAATTAAATGTGATCAAAGAGATAGATAATTAAGAAAGATGAATGGGGAAATCAACATTAATGAAATTGGGGGTTGGGTGTTTTCTTCAAGGGCGTGTTGATTAATATAGAGGAGAACCAGGAGTTGGACCAATACCACATGTCATGTGACCTGCCACAGTTGCCTTTCTAGCAGAGACAGCACGGTGGATGGATGGCGTCAACTACTCTGCACCTTCATCCATCCATCTTTCTACGAAAGGACGGACTAAGCAAGGCCGGAAGTGGGTGATTGTGAGAGAGAGAGAGAGAGAGAGAGAGAGAGATAGAGAGACAGAGAGAGGTGTGAAGGGGAGAGAGAGAGAGAGACAGAGAGACAGAGAGAGAGAGTGAGATGTGAAGGGGAGAGAGAGAGAGAGAGAGAGAGAGAGAGATGTGAAGGAGAGAGAGAGAGAGTGAGAGAGAGAGAGATGTGAAGGAGAGAGAGAGAGAGAGAGAGAGATGTGAAGGAGAGAGAGAGAGAGGTGAAGGAGAGAGAGAGATAGAGATATGTGAAGGAGAGAGAGAGAAAGACAGGGAGACAGAGGGAAAGAGAGAAAGAAAAAAGAAAGAGCAAAAACACGGCACCAATAAGCTTGGCTGTGTGAAGAAGCAATTGAGAGCCAAAGTAAGCATCTATTAATCTGAAGCGGCTCATATAGATCCAAATCAGTTTTTATGGCTATATTTAGCTATTGTGGCTTTCAATCAGATGTCATTTCTAGTCTGGAAATTAAGGTAAGTGGATGTGAAAAGGATATTACTTTTTTTTTTTGGGGGGGGGGGTCGGAGGGTGCTCTAAAAAGAACGCAGAACGGTTTATTTTGTGATACCCAGGTTGGCGAAAAAGGGCAATGTCACACCAGTTGCTGCCTGCTACAATACACATGTAGACACAACAATGTCATGACATTCTCTCTGAAAGACGCAGGTGAATAAATGCCAGCTCGACTGATGCGTCCGTTTTTTTTGTTTTTTTTTAGTCCCTCCATTAACCATAAACTCTCGCATCTGCATAACACCCATCTCAATGTTCGCACCAATTTACTCACTAATCCAAAGAGTATATTTACAAAGTCAACCACATTGAAGCAGCAACTATCACTCGCTCATGCTAATCCCTGACATGACCTACAACAAATCCCAACACTCCCATATGCCGTGCAGCATATAATTATCTATCACTGAGATGAAGTGTGATGGGCCACACACTGCGGCTTGTCGTCAGAGATTAGCCCGAGACGTGTGCCGGCGTGGGTTTGCAGCCATTGTTGCACCCCGACGGAAGCACCTGGATTAACTGGAAACTGCAAGAGCGCAAAACAACACGATTGTGTGTAAACAAGTACACAACTTTTCAACACGGCTCGCTTCCGGAATCTATTTTCACCGTTGCCTGTCTCTCATAAGAGGCCAGTAGAGAAATAGATATGACATCAATACTAATAGTAGGAAGACATAGCAGGAATAAAGGCAAGGGCTTCATCTGTAACAACAAGCGCTCTCTCCAGAGTGAAGTAAGCATGATATAATGATTGTATTAAAACCGTCGGTGGAGGCAAGCGAGCAAGAAACGGGGAAAGGAAGAGAAGTCTTCTGATGAAATCAACCTTCTCGTGTTGCCGACGACAATAACAGCTGCGTTTCTGTTCGGCAAGTCCAATTAGGACTGAGACAGAGGATTGGAATTGGTGGTGCACAAACAACTGAAAAAAAAAAATTTGCAACATTTCTGTCAAGTGAACAGTAAAATGGGATTTGGACCACCTGTCTTAATTACGCCATTAAACTATTGGCGTCTTTAGATTCTCTTTACGCAAAACCGGTTTCAAGGAGGGACGAGGGTTTGGGATGTTTTATATCATTTTTTTGTCGATCCCTAACTAGTTAGCTAACTAACAAATTATTATGACGGCAGAATTATTCACATTTGCGGGAAGAATTGAATTAGAAATATGACCCCCATGACGTATGCAGACATTTTCAAACATTCGACGTCAGCTAAGTTGTTTTATTTTCGTGAGGTATTATTTCATATCTTTTTTCTCAGAGCTCCCACATTAATAGTCCCCCCTTGGAAACGATCCGTGACATGCACGCATGCTTGCCCCACCATCCCGTTGGCCACACGCACTTGTGGTCATATTCACTGTGACACAATAGCGGGGCCCGTGGGGGGCTGTGCATGAGTCCGCAAATACAGCCCGAGCTGCTGGGAGTGACTCACGATTTCAGGATGTGTCAAGAAAAGAAAATTAAAAAAAAAAATCTTACCAAATGATCTGATGCTTTTGTTTCGACAAATAAAAAAAAAAAGACTTATTTTATATTATTTAAGGATAATTGCAAAAAACGTGCAAAGACGTATGATGTAGTCAACTGTGGAGATGCACTGTTGAACTAGTTTTGACCATTCGGCTTATTTTTTGGGGGGGGGGGGGCGTGGCTAAAACATGGCCAGTGATGCACATAAAACTTTAAAGCCCTCGTTCACGTCAGTTCTTATCGGGCGCAACTGTGAGGTGGAGCTAGCTAGCTATGCTTACATCCCGAAACCGCACCTTCCCTGCTGGAGTGGTTCCTTTAGAGTGCCTCGTTGTTGGCTATGAGTGTGTGCAAATCACTCAGAGAAAGAAGCAAAAATCAAGGAGAGGGATATTATTTTGAAGTCTGACATGACAGTTAGCATGTCGGGACGGCCTTCAAAGCAGCTTGGCTGCTTTAGAGCGCCTCGTTGTTGTAGGCACCAGGTAACGCCGAGTGTGGGAGAGCCACCAGAGGATTTTTTTGCGGATATAATCAGGCGTCTGAAAACGGACACATTACCTTGAATCTTTTTTTTCTATACTTGGAGATTCATTTTAAATCATGAAAATTTGGCAAAGGTGTTAACAACGCTCTTCTTAGCGTTTTATGTTCACTTTACGGGGACTTTAAAAAATTTTGCCAAGCAATGAATACATTTTGGATTAAGTGTAACAACAGAATAGATACAAAGAACGCTGAACAATCCTGCGTGTTCAGTCTTGTCTTTCTATAAATCTCTATAAAGATGAGGGGCGCTCCGAGATCTGTAAATTTTGTAGGGCGATTAGCATGAAACGAGTATTTTATATTAATTCCATTGCTCGGTCGTTTTCTATTTTTATTTATTTTTTTTTTTTAGTCATCTGTGTGTTTTTTTTCACTCCCTGCCTCCACCTGCTACATTTCCATGTAGAATATCGACAGTCGCAGCAATCGAATCTCTTCCCTGCTCGCTCTCCCTCACTCAGCCTCTCTCTCTCTCTCGGCTCCTTCCCGGACCTTGGCGGGAAGCCCTCCAGGCGCAGTATGTGTCTGCCCTCAGCACACAGTTGTGCAGCCATTGTTTCACGCCACTGGATAATGGCAGCCTTCGCAGCAGCTTCCACTCGCATCCGCCTCACGGTCGCTTTCTTCTCCTCCTTTTTTTTTTTTTTTTTTAGCCCCTCCAAGTGTACGCTTAGCCTCCATCTCCCCTGACTCCTCACTTGATCCCTCTCTCATCCTCACCCACGTGTCGCTCTGATGCACTCAACGCCCCCCCCCCCCACAAACTTCCTTTTGACTCCCAGCCTCTCTTGTCCGTCATCCCTCCGGTCATTACGCATTTCTTCTTCTCTCTGCAGGAATGTCTCCCGTTTTTTATTTTTTTTTTTTTTTACTCATGGCTCGGTCTCATTTCTCCCCATTGACACCATCTCGTCAGGTTATTGATGGCGGCTTCTGGGCGCAATCGAAGATTATGAGCTGTGACGTTAAATTTGCAAAGGTTGAGCTGCACTGTGTTTGTTTGCAGAGTTGATGCTAACACCTCGGTAGTGTTCTGTAAAAACATCGGAATAAAAATAAAAAGTACTTTTTTTTTTACTAGCAGGAGCAATCCAATCACTTTTTTTTTTTTTTTTTAAAGGCCGGTGGATGAGATGTTTGGGACACAAGCACAGCGTGTGCCTTGGTGTGTGTGTGCGTGCATGTTTACGGAAGAGTTGATTTTCATTGCCTTTTTTTTTCCACATTCATTTGCCAATATCCTCGCTGTTATTGTGAGAGCCTGCTCCAAAAATTAATATAACAATTGTTACCCACAGGTTGGGGTACAATGTGTTGATTACTCCTTTGTTTGTTATTAGCCGAGTCTCCATGCAACATTGTCAGAATTATCATCAACAAGCGCAGCTGGTTCTCTTGTGAGGCCGTTAGAATGAATGTCTCAAATCTCACATAGAATTGCGTCGAATACAATCGACATTCAAAATGAATCAGAAGCTTATGTTCGCCTCCCTGAGGTGAGACACCTTTGCAAAAAGCCGACCCCCCCCAAAAAAAAAAAAAACAACACAGGACCAAATACGTGTGATCAGGCTCATTGATGTGCTGTCCCAAGGGGGTCAAAGTTCATTGGAAATAATTGGCCCTTGCTTGGCGGAGGCACTCCAGGGCATTTCATTATTATAAAGCCTTTAAGGAGGGAGCTCGGGACTTGCAGTAATTCCGCAGCATGAAGCATAAAATTCATCCAGGGAGGGATGGCAGAGTGGAAGCTTGTCCCTCTTCCGCATTAGGCTTGTTTATGTGTGCAATCCAATCATATTACTTGGAGACTCAAATGATGGCAGCCTTATGCAGAGGAATGAACCCCCTGGTATAGTGCAACAGTCACACTATATTTTATACGTCACATCACCCTGAAGTGGCTCTTACAGCAGTTTATTCACTCCCGGCCACATTAATAGGGACAACTACACGTTCTAATGGGATTCAGTGCATTCAATTCGAGCATCTTCTGTGGACATTGATGAAGAAAGAAAACTGCTTAAAGGGAAATGTTCCATGCAGACCTGTTTTATTCCCTGCCTACTAAAATAAAAAAAATTAAAAATATAAAATGATGATTTCTAAAAAAAAAGAAAATGATCGTCTCAAATTGCATCACATTATCTCGTGATGTACCAATCAAATGGACCAAGCTGACTATTCCACTATCCACAAAAAAAAGCTAAAGTGGATAAAGTGGGCGGTTCCTCGAGGCCCCCCCCCCATCTTGCATTTTTAAATTTTTATTTATTTTTTTGCTCCTCCAGCACACCTGACTCAAATCATCAGCTCATCAGTAAGCTCTGCAGAAGCCGGGGAACAATCCTGATCATTTGAATCAGGTGCGTTGGAGGAGGGAAACATCTAAAACATGCAGATTAAAGGGCCTCGAGGACCATGTGTTAACATATACTGTAAATACATTGAAAGGTTGGTTGATTAAAATTGATTTGCAACAAAAGCTCACTCATTGTAACACTTTATATGTCCAGTAAGACAAGTTAAAAATAAGGAGTGGGGGAAAAAAACTATAACTTGTGTGCAGCTGTATGAGAGCAAAAAGCTCATCCAGAACCATGGACAGCGCCATAAAAGCAAAATTCGGCGACAGCGACACGTCAGAATCAACTCACATTCGCAAAAATAAACACAAACGTATGCAACACCTCTCATCGCTTCAATGCATTTCCTGAACAATAAACACATTTGCATATGATAAATAGTCATCATGGAAAATGGGTCAAACTTACCTTGACTGTCATTAAAAGCGAAGAGGATGTCCAGGAATTACTGAACAATCCAGCCTCGGGTTTCCAGCTCGGTGCACACCATAAAGAATCAGTATCCTCTGGCCACGATCAGTCCGTGTAAAGTCATTTTTTTTCTCCAAGAATGTCGCCGAAATGCGGACTGTGAAGAAGCGCCGAAGCACGGTTGTAGAAAATGTTGTTGTTGTTTGTTTTTTTTTATCTTTTTGCGCGTTGCAGCCCTCCGTGGCTCCGTCTGGTGCGCACCGGTCCTCCTTTTTGGACTCACATGTCCACTAATGACCTGACCAGGTTGGATGCAGGGGAGGGGGCTCTTAGAGCACCATTCTGAGAAAGAAAAAGTCAAAAGTTAATATATATTTGGAGTTTCACTTGAAGCTGCGTGCGATGAAAATTTTTTTGGGGGGGGACTTTTATTTTCCCACCTTAGTCACGTTGGTCGAGCACGCTGCGACAAGCGGGGAAAGAAAAAAAATCGACCTGGCGTGTGGTAGTTGGAGAAAAAAAAAAACACCTTTAGTCGACAGAAACGTGTAAAAGCACCAATTTAGGAGCCCCACAAGCACATTTTTCCAAAAGGCGGTTCCTCACCAAATTGCAACTTGGTGCAAAGAAGAAAGGGGGGGGGGAGAAAATCCGTTAAGACTTCACCTCATCACGTGTTATTTCCTCATCCTCGTAGAACAAACGAAGACGGACAAAATAGTTCCCACGCATTTGTTTGTAGTTTGTCTCCTGCAGCGCGCCACGGTATAACCTCTTCTCACTGAAGACATCTGAGATTGTGCGTGTGCGTGTGCGTGTGCGTGCGAAGAGAGAGAGCTGGGAGAGAGGGAGAAAGAGAATGTGGATGCACCTGATTTAAAAAAAAAAAAAAAGGAGCGCATCTTACTAAAGTCCACCTTTATGTCAAATAGATTTAACTTTGTCCATTTCATTCGCTTTCATTTGAAGAAGAACAACAGTTCAAGCTTGCTCTTGAAAACATTGCGCGCGTCTGGATTGCATATTTAACGAGCCGTGTTTGGACTTTAACAGCACCGGCAGCTCACAAGCTTCGTAATTGGAGGCACGCAAACGCACCGAGCGGTGCACATAATCGGGTTTGAGTGTTTCATGTGTTCATGCGATCGGACAAGCGCGGACGCGCCGTCGCAGCGTGAACGCGCACGGCAAGAAGCACCGAAGCGGGAGCTGGCGGTTGCAAAGAATGAAATGCTGGGTGGTCGTCGGTAGCGAGGGTGGAGATGTTTTGACATCATGACAAGGAGATACTTTGGGGATGGACTGAAAGAGCAAACCACACAAATTCAGTTTGGTAAAAGTCAATACAGGTTTCTACGTGGGTGTCTGATTACAGCTAAAGTAAAAAATAAATGACACATTTTTTAAATGTGTCTTTTAATTTGTATTTTTTTTCTGGTTATAAGGATATATGTGGCGCACACAATAATGATTGTAACTACAAGATAGAGCTCCAATTGCCCATGTCACAACGATATCATCCACAAGGGGGAATCTTGCAGTTCACCTGTAAAACGCCAACGTCATACCCTGATGTTTTTCCGACAATTTTTTTTTCCGCCCAAAATTCCAAGATGGTAATTCTCACTAGACAGACAACAGTGCTACTCTTCGTAATTGCCCCACACTTCTCCCTATTACGTTACCAGTTGTCTAAGTGAAGTTCATGTCAATGTTAACGTTCATATTAATGTCACGTTTCGCCTTCAAACGTCCTCCGTCTAATCCAATGAAAATGCCTTTAATAGTCTACCGTCCTCTGAATGACCTCGTCATTTTGCCGCACGATCGTTCATATCTGTAACTTTTGCACCCACGTGCTGATTTGAATCCAATCGCGTCCGTCCAATCACTATGCACATCTTTCCATTGCGTGTCCTACACTAAAGGACTCGGATTTATTTAGCGTGAAACAAATTTTGAAGACGGCAAGATATGCGTTGTGAAGAGATCAAGAATTCTTCAAATGAATTAAAGGAATATTGACGAGTTCACGAAGATTGCTATATCGGAAACATGACCACCTGACTTCACATGGCAAGCAAGTTCCGACTAAGAGCCCCCTCAGGCTTTAAACATACTGTATATGTTGGCGCCAGTCAATCTTCACATATATTGACAACAAACGTGGCACTTTCCAAGTCAGTGTGGAGAAGGGCGGAGAAATGAAAATTGTATGTTTTGCCATTGTGAGGTTATGACTAATTCACGCCATCATGTGCAAAAATACCCCCACTTGCCAGCTTGGGGTGAAGTGCGTTATTCATAAGTTGTGAATAATTGAAGTTTAGGGAGCACAGCTGGAAGGGGGGGGGGGTTTGCTGACTGTGTGCTTTGTCTTGCTGGGCACTTAGGAAGAATACAATGCTTGGGTCAGGCAATTAGCTGGCATAACGTGCTGAAAAGGCACAGTTAGGTAACTTGAATATTTTAATGATAATTAAGCTCCCTTAGCCCATTATTATTATTAACAATTGATATCTCCATGCCTGTTTTTTTTTGTGGAAAACAGAAAGTGTCATGAGCAAATTCGATTTTAATAGCAATAGGTAATAATGAAAGTGAATTGGGGCGCTTTCATGTTGCGAGGGCAGGGAGGGAACATATTAAACGTTTGTCGGGTTAGCATAGTTTTTCATGATGTTACCTCCTGATATGCGTGCCACATAAAGGAAGAAGAAAGCTGTTAAGCAGGAATTCATTATTGAAAAAAAGAGTACAGTCGTCGTATTTTGCTGATGTGTCCGAAAAGATTGGAAGCCTGGAGAGATTTTTGAAAAGGGAAAAGGACGACAGGCGTTTAGTTTTTCTCGTGACTGATTGACTGATTGATTCTCGACAACGCAGGTGAGAGCCTCGCACTGCCGTCTCCGCAACAGACGCGTTTGTATCTAAAAACTTGTTTTCTTCAGACTTGGGAATTTCTTCGAAAGTTAACTTGTGATTCTTTAGGCGGCACCATGTGGCCTTCAGGACTTTCCATTATTTCTTTGGTTTGTATTTTTTTTTTTTTTTTTTGCTCACCGTTGGGTGTCACCTTTTATCTCTTCCCCACTTTGTTTTCCTTGGTTAGACTTTCTGTTGTTTTCTCCCAAGAGCTTATAACCTTTTCTTTGGGTATGGCCAAATGAGCAAGGTTGTGAATAGTATTACAAAAGAGGATGGGAAATTTCAACAAATTTATTTTAGTTTTATAGTTACTGCAAAGTTTTTAAGACATTGTTGCCTTCAAGTTCTAAAGCGCAATAGCACAAAATGAAAGATTCCAAATATTTGGAGCATACTTGAGAGTTGTTTTCCACAATGAATCAAGTTGACGGTTTAGTTCACAGCAAGTCACAAAGACGTTACAGTCAACTTCAGTCTTTAACAGGTGTGGGCAAACTACGGCCCGGGGGCCACATGCGGCCCATTAAACGTTTTAATCCGGCCAGCCAAACTTCCCCAATAAATTAAATGAATAAACCTTGTAAAGGTTTTATTTTCTAAAGACTGTGTTTTTTCAAAGACATATATATTGTTGTAATGCTTTCGTTCACTTTCATTTAAAATTAAATGTATTTTTTATCTCCAATGAGGTGAGGTTACCAAAACACTCCATCCAACTTGTCCTGGTCCGGCCCCTCTGTCAAATTTTAGAACCCATTGTGGCCCGCCAATTCAAACGTTTGCACACCCCTGGTCTATAATATTTGATTGGACTTGTCGCCGGCCAAATGTTAAGACCAATGAGTGTATTAAGTCCAAGACACAGCGAACGACACAATCTGCACTGCCATCCACTCGTTTTGCCATGAATCAATATTTGAATTGCAGGTAAATAGCAAAACAATGTCACATAAAAGCAAATAAAAGATTCCACATCTGGATCACATCAGCTTTCCCAACAAAAAAATACACCAAGACGTACTAGATTCAAATTTTATCTGAACCCATAGCTGAAGAAGCGATGTGTGGAGAGTCTCTGTCTCTAGAATTTTAATGTAGTACAAACCATTACTGTACCAAAACATTCTTTTCAAAACGGACTTTTTCCTGAAACGTACTCTGGCCTCGCTGTGCTCCCATTGAAACATCCAGCATGTATCCCACTTTCCACCCAAAGTCCAGTTGGAATAGTGTCCAGCACTGTCATGACCCTGAACAGGAAACCCGGTAGAACTATAACAATTACAACAACAGCAATCATAATAACCATTTTGTCCTCTCTAAAGGAAAACCCTGGTAAAGTCCAAGACCTGTTTTACTCTGTTGCACTTGCACCCCTCTGCAAGCTCAACATCCATCCATCAAATTGACATTGAGGCAGCAAGGGAAGAATTTAAACCCATTTGACTCACTGTCAAGTCTATTTGCTGAATGCTTCCACTCCTTCCTCACACACACACACACACAAATTGTGCACATATATCTCGGAGTATAGTCTCATTTCACAGTCTGGTCCTTTCTTACCTAGCCAGAAAAAAAGCCCACAAGGGGGATTTAGTAAATATAAAGCAAGTTTGTACTTCCCATTAGATCCTAATTCTATTACGCGGTCGGCTTGTATTGATCCAAACATTGAGGTAGACGTGCAGGGAACGTAGCAAGTGCAGTCTAGTTGACTGCAGTGAGGTTTGTTGCAATACGGTGACTTTTATGGCTTTATAAAAATGTGGTGGTGTGAGGTCAGGACCAGCTAGCAACCTAAATTTTGGATATTTCATGAAACTGTATTGCATTGACAGCATGCATGAGTGTTCATGTTGCCCCAAATAAGCCCCACGTGAACATGTGCACACATTGAAAAGCGAACAGGTGAAATTGGAATAAGAGGCATGCTGGAGCCCGAGGGAGCAAGTGTGAATAAACTTGGCTGAAAAAAAAAAAAAAGGTAGATTATAAGGAACATTTCCTCTGAGATACACTTAGATGGAGAATGAGATGGGAAAAAAAAGTGGTGGCGGGAGGTGACAGAGCAGATAAAGGAAGAGATGAGTTCAGTAGTTGGCATGAAAGGAGATGTGGGTGATATGGGGGATCAGACTGGGCAGCCCCCTCCCCCCCCCCAAGAAAAAAAAAAACAAAAAAAACGTGGACATTCAAAGGCAACACACACATTACAGCAACCTGCCACTGTGATTTGTCTATCAATTGCGCAGAGTAGAACGCAAGAGACAGATCCTGACTAAACATGCACTCAGTGAGCCGGAACAAGACTTCACTGCAATCGCATGGCTGCAGAGAGAAGACGGATGACCAAGAAAATGTCCTTTTTTTCCCCCCCAGAAAACAAAAACGCAAGCGGGCATGTGCTTTAACTTCAAATCAATCTTTGCCTACTGCGTTTCCAGTACAATGGACCGTCTTAAAATCAGAAGTTGTGCGGTACAAAATATGCTCCCTAAAGTTACGCACAACTTCCGTGTTGTTGTAGAAAATGATTTCAAACAAGGACTGACTTCAGCAAATGGATGAACTAGGTCTATTTTGGTGCTGGGGGGGGGCGATACTGAGGGAGGCGAGTGTGAACCTAGGGATCAGGCTTTTTTTTTTTTTTTTTGCTGTACAACAATAAAGTGTAATTGCACATCCACTCCACTAGTTGGCAGTGGCGCTCTCCTTGCAAGTATTAACTCTACGGTGTAGGTTTGTTTTGCCGCAAAAATGTTATTATTTATAGTTGCGGCAGTGAACGGATGGTGGTCGGGGGAGCGCGAATTGTTTTCTTCTTGCTAGAGGGGGGCGTAACAGAAAATAATTGAGAAGCCAAGTGAAAAAAAAAATGCATCATTGACGTCTTGAGCCGTCAATGGTAGTAAATGAGTTAAAAGGACAAGCCGCAAAAACAAAAGAAATGAGAAAAGATAACGATGATACAATGGACATCACACGTAGATGACATCACTAATAAACACAACTTTTGACGTCATTTCACCAAATCAGAGCGATTGAGGAAATAAGATTCACATTGCTCAACTTTTGGACAACTTTTATCCTAATTTATTGTTGTTTCAGGACTTTTTTTTAGCATTGTGCCTCTGTCAAAAAAAGTGGGTTCAAATTTGAGCAACATTATTACAGCAAAGGAGGCTGCTTTCAAACTGCCCTGAGTGACCCAGATTGCCTCCTTCTGGAAATCATAAAGTACGACCCATTTGTGCCTTTTGACCTTCATGCCTCCGTGCTGATCATTGCTCCGGCAAAAAGAACATCATCAGAAGCCAGCAGTACGCTTTCAGAGCACATCTGGATAGTCAAAATGATTACAAGATGACAACTTCCAATTGTTCTGATTACTAACAAACCGTACAACTGTGAGGCAGACGTGCCAAGCGCATCTTTTCATCCGAATAAATAATGCAATTAAATCATTCCACAAGTTGCCACGCCACAAATCAACAGGTTACGTTAAGCGTGTGTTAATATGATACTAATCCGAAAAGCAACCCTGCAGGAGAGGCAGGGATGGAGATGAAGCACCGCAGTGAGCCCGGCCGGGGTGGGCCCACGCGCAGCTCAATGTGTGGCTGATAGCTTTGGTGCAGAAATCTGGAGTCATGCGGGAGCTAAATATAGTTTTTATGTAAGATGAGGTGAATCATTTTTAGTCCGCACAGTTCACGTTTGCTCACACACCCGGGAGGTGACACTGCACAGGTAAATGTTTTTAGAGAGTGAACGTGTGTATGCTCTTGTTGTTCTTGATGTCTCAATTTTATTGTCCTTTGTATGGACATTTTCACTAGTTAAAAAAAAAATAACTCAAAAAAAGTCAAGGGTGTGTGTCTAAATGCAACAATCCCATTTGATGATTATGGTCCACCCTCCTGATATTGGGACTTGCTTGTGCCATCTTGAAAAGTCAAACATATTTTGAATGACATTACTCATCATATAATTTTGCAGAGACATCATCTGTGATGCAGCGAGTGCAGCATTTGACTCCCAGTACATGAACATAATAAAATAAGATATAAATTGCTTTAAAACTTGAAGTGTTCTTATCCATCTTTGGGTGTGTTCTACCTCAAAGCAGAGCAACCTGTTGGCATATAACGCTGGTTAACTGCCTTGCCTCTAAAATCAGTTTCATTGCCTTTTGTTACATCAGATGAAATTAAACGAACACTTGAAAATCTCTCGCACGCAGGCTTGCATTCAAATTCAAGTTGGTTGGGATGAATAGAGACATATTGCAATCTGTGACCTTGTATGTGTATGCTTGTTTCAAAAAGGCGGATTAAGGGAAGTCTTGCACTTCCGTCACAATCTACACAATAAAAACAATTATTTGAACTTATGTAGCAACGTTGCATCACGTGGGAAAAGTAACAAGAAAAAGAAAAGCACCATCAGCATCCAATTAGAATTCGAAAGCACCAGAGTTGCGATTAACTCGCCTTTCTTTTTAAATTTTCTCACCCTCAGCAAGCAACGTGGAGTGTTAGTCTTAACAATGGCGCCATCTAGTGGCCAAAATGGATTATCGCGCAAGCACACATTTAAAAAGAGTCAATGACCACAATCACAGCAGTCCATGTTTACTCTTGATTTAATACTTATTAAATGCAAGCATTTGGTACAAGTCTGGAATGTTTGGGACGGAAAAAGTTGAGGATTTCAGTTTACTTCAATAAAAAAAAGAAATCTTTGTTAGGTTAATTTTACAGTCAATCATAGAATTTCGTACATTCCTACAGCGTAACTTGTGTTGTCTAAGATGTGCATTCATGTAAATGGCCATAGTGTTTGCATATATCGTAAATTATTGTGTGTATGAAAGGAAATAAAGGGAGTAAAGTGAG